>NC_056737.1:739762873-740062873 GCF_019279795.1 Protopterus annectens | reverse complement strand
GATCTATGTCCGAATCCAGACCAGTAACGAGTGGTGTGCCTCAGGGCTCTGCCCTGTGGCCCCTCCTGTTTGGCATATACTTCTCAGAAGTACAGGCAGGCACGGAAGGGCTGTGGCTGACTAAGTTTGCGGACGACTGCAAACTGGGTGCTATAATAGAGTCTCTGGCCGACATGGAGATCCTCCAGAAGGGCCTAAATGAGACTGATGCATGGTGTCAAAGCCATGGTCTCAAGCTAAATGCAAAAAAATGCGTAGTAATCCCCTTTGTAAAAAACAGAGTACCCGCAAACTACAACATAGGAGGTAATGCCCTGAAATCTGAAGAAGAAATAAGGGATCTAGGGACCCAAGTAGATAGTCAGCTTTCCTTTGATAACCATGTTGCCAAAGTGGTTAGAAAATCCTTCTATGTGACCCATCTGATCACGAAAGGGTTCGCATTAAGATCTAAGGATGTAATGGTGCCCCTCTACTCTTCCCTCATCAGACCCATTATTGAGTACAATGCACCAATTGGAATGTACCTGGTTAGACATCTCCAGCAGCTGGAGAGACCACAGAGGTACCTAACCAAGAGGATTACTGGCCTCAAACAGTTGCCCTATGCAGCACGATTGAAAAAGCTAAGACTGTTCTCTGTTGCATACCGCTTTCTCAGAGGCGATCTCTGTCTAACGTACAGAGCCATGTCCAACCCAGAATTGTTGAACATGCTCCATCTTAGCAAAACCAAATCTACTTGAGCTACACGCTCTATGGATATAAACCTTAACACAACAATGAATAGAACATGCTGGAGGGATAGATTCCCTTCGCAGAGACTTCCCTTACTATGGAACAGGGTCCCGATCTACATAAGACAGAGCCCCTCACTATCACTCTTCAAGAGGAACCTTGATGAGTGGATGGGTAACAGAAAGTTCACGCCGGGGATCACACCAACAGCACTACTAGATAGGGGCCAATGGTACTAGCTGCTAGTACATGGGTCTAGGGAACTACTAAAGGTGTGGTGAATACCGCACAATGTGGCTGGGCTAATATATGCCTTCGGGCAGATAGCCAGTACCAACCTATGAACCTATAGCCAGATTTGCCACTGGCACCCCCTTTAGAACTCACCATTGTCACAACCTCAAACAACTGGGATGGTTAGAACTGCAGAACCAACTACTTTGTCAACAACTTTTTATCACCCAAAAGATCCTTTACTACCCTAATAATACCCCAATCCTCACTAATCTGATTACCCCCTACAGAAATCTTGCAACACTACGCTCAGTTAATAAGCTTCTAGTTTCCACTATTCAATCCAACAACAAAGCTGGGGACTCACTTTTCACCAACACAGTAGGAAAAATCTGGAACCAGCTTCCTAGTGAACTTTCCACCCTTGCTTCCACTCTTCCTTATAAAAAGCATCTTAAAGAATATCTTAAAACTCACTGGCTTTGTCCCTGCTCTAACCCTGACTGATATCTCATTCCACTTCTTGCTCTCTCTACACTTCTCTACTCCACTGTTCTATGTCGCCTACCTGTAATAATGATTTCCTTCATAGTATTGGGGAAAAAAAAAAATTAAAAATAAAAAAAAAAAATTCCAATTTACATTTTTTTTATTGTTCTCTCCCAAATGTTTGCTTTGTATTTGATCTTAGCTTAAACCTACTAAAGGACTCTGTACAAGTTTATCTGACCCTCAATGTAAACAATGTACTGTAATTCCTTTGACTATTACTATATATTGTATTTTTTGTCACTGCTGATGCTTGCAGCTTTTCTCCCCGGGCCTCTACTGAAAATGGACATATATCCAGTTAGACTAGCCCGGTCAACAAATGTAAAACAAATAAGTAAATAAATAAATAATTCGGGATTTTGTTCCAAAGCGTGGGGAGTCTCTGTGACAGGATTCTGTCCCTCCATCATGTTCTATTTATTGTAGTGTCGAGGTTTAGCTCACTGGAGCGTGTGGCTCGTAGTGACTTGGATTTCTTTAGTTGGAGCATGTCCATCTATTCCGAGTTGAACATGGCTTTGTAGGTTAGGCAGAGATCACCTCTGAGCAACTGAGTAAAGCCAGAGTTTTTTCAGTCTGGCTGCATATGGCATATGTTTGAGGCCTGTGATCCTCTTGGTGAGGTACTTCTGTGGTCTCTCCAGCTGCTGGTAGTGTCTTGTGAGGTACATCCCAAAAGGGGCATTGTACTCTATGATGGGTCTCATGAGTGACAAGTATAGGGGCACTATTACCTCTTTATTTCTAGATGTGAACCCTTTAGTAATTAGATGGGCTACATAGAAGGATTCTTTGGCGATGTGATTGTCAAACGAGAGATTAATCTCTACTTGAGTCCCCAGGCCTCTTATTACCTCTTCTGAATTAAGGGGGCTGCCACCAATGTGGTAGTTCGTGGGTGTTTTGTTCTTCCCAGATGGGATGACTATGCATTTTTTGGCATTTAACTTGAGGCCATGACTTTGACACCACGTGTCAGTCTCAGTGAGGCCCTTCTGGAGAATGTCCATGTCAGCCGGAGTGTCAGTTATGGTTCCCAGCTTGCAGTCATCAGCAAATTTGGTCAGCCATAGACCATTTGTGTTTGCCTGTACTTCTGAGAAATATATGCTGAACAGTAGAGGGCCCAAGACTGAACCCTGGGGGACACCACTTGTGACTGGTTTAGAGTCGGGCATCAATCCCTCTATTCTTACCGGGTGGGTTCTGTCTGTAAGCCAGCTGGCAACCCATCTCGTGACGTAGGGGTTTATGTTTAGGCTAATGAGTTTGTCTGTGATACTCGAGTGAGGAATGTTGTCGAAAGCCTTGGCAAGGTCTAGGTAGGCTGTATGAACCACCTTACCCTCGTCAGTGGCTTTGGTGACTGTTTTGAAAAAGTCAACCAGGTTCAGTAGGCATGATCTGCCCTTAACAAAGCCGAACTGCGTTGGGTCAAGTGTTTGGAGGTCTCCTATGTCCTTGTTAATGAGTTCCATGATGATACGCTCCATAGCCTTGCAGACCAGGCTGGTCAGGCTTATAGGGCGATAGTTACCAGGGTCAGTTGTTGCTTCCCCTTTGTGAAGTGGAATAACCGTTGCTGTGCACCATTCCAAGGGCACGTAGCCTGTGGATAGGCTGAAGTTGAAAAGTTTCTTAAGGAGTGGGCTTAGTTCATCTTGCAGTTGGTGTAGGACGCAGCCTGGGACTCTGTCTGGCCCCATTGATGCTGTGTTTTTGACTTTTGTAAGGGCTATTTTTACTTGTGCTTCTGTGATTTCAGGGATGCTGGACTCTTCGTGTATTACTATGGGTCCTTTTGAGGGTGATAGGGGGGTGAAGTTGGCACTAAATCTATCTGCCAGGATGTTGGCGATGTCCGTAGGTTCCGTATATTTTGTGCTATTTTGCACCAGCTTGGCGCATATCTGTGATTTACCACTTAGATTCTTTACATAGCCATAGAAGGCTTTGTGGTTATCTTTCAAATCCTTGGCTATCTTTCTTTCGAAATTTGCCTTGGAAGATTTTATAAGGGACCTAAGTTTTTTACTAATACTGGTCAGGGATGTCTTCCCTTCTTGGGATTTGCTTTTTTTCTGGACTAGTTTCCTCCTTCTATTGTATAGTTTGTTGATTGCCGGGGTCCACCAGACTGGTTTCCTTCTCGTGGAGAAGTGAGTCTTGGTATTACTAGGGATGGCACGATCCATACATCCTTGTAGATGTTGATAGAGTGCATTTGTAAAGACTTCTGCATTTTGGGCGGAGTTATCCCAAGGTGTGGGGGTATGAATCTACCCACCTCAGTCTTGAGATGTGTGAAGTTGGCTTTGGGAAAGTTTTTCACTGAGGTTTCCTTGTGTGGGGGAGATGGTGGTGTGTGGACATCCAGTGTGATTAGTTTATGATCAGATCTAACCAGTGACTGGTTTACCTCCAGTGTGGAGCACCTGTCACTCATGTTGGTGATGACCAGGTCTAGTATGTTTCCACCTCTGGTTGGGGAGTTTACCAGCTGATCCAAGGCGTTTGAGTTGATAAATTCCAGGAATCGCTGGGCCTGGGAGTTAGTACTAGAGTAGTTTTCCCAGTTGATGGAGGGGTAATTGAAATCGCCCAATATCAGGGTTTTTTGTAGGACCTTAATGTTTTCCAGTGTCTCCAGGAAGGTCGAGTGTTGATCCTGGGACATGGAGGGTGATCTGTAGCAAGCCACAAATTGCATTTCAGTTTTGCCTTGCGTTAGTTGCACATGGATGAGCTCTGTAGTATCATGTTGTGCCATTAACCTAGAGGTGTGGGTATCCTTGATGAATATGGATACTCCCCCTCCTTTTGTTGCTTGGTCCGTGTTCTGTGGCCGAAATATGTGGTATGAGTTGTATCCCGGTAGTGCTGGGATGCTCTCTGGAGCCTTAAACCAGGTTTCTGTTACTGATAAAATGCATTGTTGCTGAAGTGGGTCCACGAAAGTATGGTTCGTGAACCATACTTTCGATTTAACAACTAGGACCCATATATATATATATATATATATATATATATATATATATATATTATATAGGTCCACTTTTTAATTTCAAAATACCAAAATCTTGATTTTCTAAATACTGATGAACAGAGTAGTTGGAAGAGTACGGTCGTTCTCTTCACTGTAGCGCAATCTCAGAGCTGGTATATTAAAGTAGGGGGTGCAGGGGGGCTTGCCCCCCTGCAAAAACATAATTTTAGTTTTTTGGGGATTTTTTTTTTTTTGTTCACTTTTTACTGTCGAGATTCCAAAATCTCGATGTTTTGAGTTCGGTATCTCAAAACTTGAGATTTTGGTATTTCGAAATTAAAAAGTAGACCCATAAAAAAAAAAAATATATATAGATATATACATATATATATATATATATATATATATATATATATATATATATATATGTGTGTGTATGTATATATATATATATATATATATATATATATATATGTATATATGTATATATATATATATATATATATATATATATATACATACAGACATATATTATAGAGGGAGAGAAAAATTAGTGTGTGTGTGTGTGTGTGTGTGTGTGTGTGTGTGTATTTGTGTGTGCTTACACACACATGAAATATCTAGTACAACTTGTATTTTGGATGCAAAATAACTTCTCCAACAGCCGTTATATGTACTACAGCAAATTTTGAACCTTAGATGGAGGAACTATTTTTTATTAAAAAATCTAAAAAAAGTATATACCAGTAAAAATACAAAACAGTTTAATTGTTAGCCCATTCTCTAAGTGTAGAAATGCCCTCCAGTGTGTGTGTGTGTCATTGTATAAATAATGCCCTCTCCAGGAGTGTAGAGGCCCTTCACATTCTGCTTTGGGTATCAGAACAACCCTGGGCATGCATTATTTACAAAATTACACATACCCTGTTGGCGTTATTGCTTGCATACTCACTCCAACATTACATAAATTGCTTAATTGGTGCCTTCCTTTAGTGCCTCCCTTAAACTTCACACCTCCTCCTTCTAACCATTATTTTGCATGTATTGTTCCCACCAGTTCCATTTATTTCTATGTAATTTGCTACTTCCTTTTTGTAAAGATCCCACATCTAGTTCTTTTACCTCCTTTACAATATTCAGTCCTTCAATTACAGCTGGTTTAGATTTTGATTTCTGTTTTGCAGTCATGATTTTTTGGCAGCAAATAGCATTACATTTGTTAAGGCTTTACTATGTAGAGGTAATTAAGATTCTGTGTTTCATCTCAAACAAATCATTTCCATAGTTACAGCAATTTGCTCCTCTAACATTTTTGGCATACTACTCTGTAGTGAATTTTTAAAATCTGACAGTTTGTTACACTCTCAAAAACATGCTCCCATTTACCTCTCTGTTTCCCATCACACCTCCAGCATTTGCTATCTACATGAGAAAAAAACCTCTAAAGCCTGCTTGAGGTGTAACAATATCTATACAAACACTTCCAAGCAAAAATCCTAAACCTTCTGGACTTGGTCACCTACATGGGAGCCGTACAGATGTCCACCTGTTGTTTCTTTCTAAACTGAGTTTGCAGTGTCTCTCTTCTCAATGTTTTCTAATCTCCTCTGATTGATTCTTATATTTATCATACAATAGTTTATATTCCCAACTAACTATCCTTTTTTAAAAAGCAGTACCTGTTCTAGACTTGACTAAAAACTGTACCAGAGCTGGTCTTTTATTTAGCACTCCCATATCCCCTTCTTTCTGTCTATACCATGTTATCAGCCCCCAGTAGGAAAGGTAGTGTGTAACCTATAGTCCAAACTTCTACTTTTGCCTTATCCCACTCTATTACCTTTACCTCTTTAGTTATTTGCTACCAATTCCTTGGATGCTTTTCCAGTTCTTCCCAGTAAATTCCAGCTCCCTCTTGCCTGTTTTCTCTAACACTGCTTACAGTCATCTGTATTGGCAAAATTTCCTTTTTCCGTTCCTGTGTTGGCTTGGTTATTAAAATATTTCTGCAACTTTGTGAATGTAATATTTTGAAAGATTGTTGTTATTGTCCTTAAGGATCTTTATCCAAAATCCTATTCTCTCTGTATCACCTTGTTCTATAGTGAGGACCAACTTATCCCACTTAACTCTTGCTTTCTTCCCTTTCCAAGTAAATTCTTTCAACTCGTATTAATTATTGTCCACAACTTCTCCTTTCATTGATAAAAAATGTCCGACCTGTATGTAGAACTAAAGGGACTGAAAACATTTTCACTGCTTGTATCATAGTATCGATATTCACAATCAAGAGCTTCCCGTTTCTTAGTTTTTGTATTATCTTTTGTTTAGTCTTCCACACATCCTTAGGTGATGAAGCCAAGTCCTTTTTAATCCATACACCTAAATACTTCATCTTATCACATCTCCATAATATTCAAAATATTCCAATGCACTGAAATATCCTTTTCTGGATTTAGCAAGTACAAAATAATATAATCTGCAAATAAATATATATCCTTGAATTTGTGAGTCCCTTATTTTCTTTGTCAGTAGTGCTAAATATAAAGTAAATAACAAAAGGGAAAGAGGACACCCCTATCTGGTTACTGTGTTCAAGCACAGCTTGTCGGAGAAAGACCATTCCACCTTGATTCTTGCCTCCATCCCAATATCCTCCCAACTAACCATATTATTCTATCAGAGAGTGCATAAGCTTCCATTGGCCTACTTATAAATCCAAGCTGACTCTACATAATGCTTTCACTGCATCAAGACCCAGTAACAGAAGCACCAGTTTTTGCTTCCTACTGAATCATTGTTCTGTTAATGTTGCCAAATGTTTGGTTCCCCTCCATAAAACTACATTAATCCATATCTGTCAGATTTGGCAACACTTTTGCCATTCTTAGTAAGTGTAGAGGTAAACACTTTATAATCACTGTTTAAAATTGAAATGGGTCTGTATAAAACTGGATATGATATTTTTTTAACCCTCTTTGGCTAATAGAGCTACCTCAGCTTTTTTCAAGATGCTCAACCCCCCCCCCCCCATTTTAAAATACTGTTAAATAAACCCTTTTGCATCTTTATTACTTTCTTCCTTCTTAGCTTACGCAGGAACACCATTTGTTTCTAGAGACTTCCCTGTTGATTGATTCTACTTCATCTTTACCTCATCGTCACCAGTGTTAATTGTTGCGCCTCATATTCCTCTGACCTTGCAAAATTAAGTCTTCCATAAATATTTCCATTTGTGCCTTTTCATGGTTTCCACATTTCTCTACTTTATACAGTTTTTAATAACTTATATATAAATAAGTTACCTCTCAGATAGGCAGCAAGCTGTCAAGAGGAATAACTGCACCTCTTCTTACCTTGACAATGTAACAGGTGTCCCCCATGGCTGTATCTTGGGACCTTTACTATTTAAAATGTTCATTAACGACTTTCATCTCTGTATCCCAGACACTAAACTAGTTCAATATGCAGATGATTCTACTATCATCTGCACAGCTGACTCTCTCCCCAAACTCAAGCATGCAACTCAAGTCGCCTTCAACAACACTGAGACATGGATGCTTAATATCAGCCTTGCTCTTAATGCAGCTAAAACAAAAATTATGATCTTTACCCCATCTAAGAATACCAAATTAGATAAACACTCCTTCTCCATACTAAGCCAAAACATGATCCCTATTGAAGTAGTCCCCTATACTAAGCTCCTAGGTGTTCACATCGATGAACAACTAAAGTTGGACATTCATCTTCAAACCAACATAAAGAAAACCCACCAGAAGCTCGGAATGCTTTATCGTCATAATCACTTCCTAACCGCTTCATCCAAGCTTGCTCTCCCTAATACCTACCTCCTTCCCTCCCTCACCTACAGTGCTCCTATCCTTACCAATCTGCAAGCCACACTTAAAGATAAACTGGTATCCTGTTACAATAAATTCACCAAGTTTGCCACCAGTCCCAAATCCTCCCCACACCATTGTGTCAACTTACAGTCCCTCATTTGGTTATCAACTATCTTCTTTACATTCAACTTCCTACTGTCCACAAGCTTATCTTTAAGCCAGCAAAGTGCCCCTCTCTCTCATCCATCCTTACCTTACATCTCCCTGATCGATCCCTTAGGTCCAGCAATCAGAATCTCCTTGAGGTTTCCAAACCCATGCTTACTCCTGGGCAACTACTACTGTCATTTTCCCAAGCACGTAAATGGAATTCACTTCATCCCCATATCCAAACCGCCCAGAACCTCTTCTCTTTCAAGACTCTACTCCACTGAAATCTCTCCACTACTTGGGAATGCTCCTGCTCCCACCCCTCCTAATCCTCCCATCTTCCCCCATTCCCCTTCCCCTTCTTTTCCCCTAACCCATAACTCTATCAATATAGTGACCTCTTCCCCCTCCACTTCCCTTTGGACCATCTTTTTCTCCTCCTATCCCTAACACATCTTATGATTTCTAATCAACCCAAAATTGAATTCTCACCATCTCAGGTTGTTCAGAACCTATTATCATTGCAAACTATAATGATACTGCAGCACTGCTTATGATATATAAACTTGATTTTGTAAATATTAGACTACACAAATAGACCAGGGATTTCTAACACATTTTACAACTTCTAATGATCCTACTTATACAGTCATTTTGTATAATTCTATACCACCTCACAATGATTTTATTGACTTTGTATTAACTTTTGTTTTTGTTGATTCTATTTTTTTATTAATTATATTAATTGTTGCTGTGTTTTTATGTCTGTACATGGAGCTTTTCTCCCCGGGCCTCCATTGAAAAAGGGCTCATTTCGGCCCAATGGACTCTCGCTGTTAACAAACTGCAAATAAAAATAAAATAAATACATTTACAAAATATCTCTAATATCTGTATAGAATCTCTGTTTTTTTCTTGTCATAAGCTTCCTAAGTTTGTCAATAACACTTTGTACTTTCTGTTGCCTAGCTTTTTGTCCTAAAAATTTGTTTTCTGGAGTTGTCAAAATAGCTGCATAACAGCATCCATTGTAAACTCATGCATATTATTCAAATACTCCCTTATTTTCCCTGTAGCACTCTGCAATTGTTTTTCTCTTATTCTGTCAGATTCCCCTCATTCTGCAATAACTTTGTCAGCCCCTCTAAATGATTCCTATTTCTTCTTTCCCATATATCTCTTTTATTTCTACCGTATTTTTAAACTCCTTTTTCATCTTATCCTACTTACTATCCATCCTTTCTAAAATTTCTATGTCGAATAACTCTTGAATAATTTCCACAACCCATTCCTTAGATGTTTCTCTTTTAATGAGTAAGTAGGAAGATGCCAATTTCTCATTTTTACATCTTTACCCTGCATCTTTATCTTAGGTATTATCAGTGCTTGATGAAATAGTTGTCAGGTATGTGTTAAAGCTTTCAGTTAAATATGCATGCTCCTTAGAAATATAAATTCTCTCCAGTCTATCCCCGTTATTGTACCTTGGGAATTATATGTAAATTCTGTCTGATTTCCTGCTAAATTCGTATGTTCCGTACTAAATCTTCAGCAGTCTATCCCCTTTTGTTGTATTTTCATAGGCTCTTTGGAGATTAGTAGGCTAACAACGTAAGAGCCCTTACAAGCCTAGCTAGTATTACCCAATTTTACCCAATGTATAGTCTCTAGGCGCTAGAGGATGGCATAGGTCTGTGCCTGTGCTTTGAATATTTTACAGATTGCCCATGTCTATCAGGGACATAGGTGCTACCCCAGGAGTGAATTTGTGATTCCCCATCTGTTGATCCAAACTGCATTTGAAGAGGGCCAGGGAAGGGCTTTGTTTAACGTAAATAGGAAGCCTGTTCCAAAGAATGGTAATCTCTGCACACATTTCTGTCTCTCCAGCAGGAATTATTTGAGTTGCAGACCAGGTTTAGATCCCTAGATTGGATGACCCTCATGCTGTTTGTATTGCGGGTGTGCAGCAGCTCCATCAGGGCTGAATTCATGGGTGACTTGTAGATTAGGCATAGGTCATCCCTTAATAGTTGGCAAGAGACGGAGTAAATGGATAGGGCTTTTAGTCTGTCCACACTGGATATGTTTACACTGTATATTTTCTTTGTTCCAGCTGTTATAAGTACCTAGTCAAATATATGCCAAATGGTGCATTTTACTCAATTATTGGTCTAATGAGGGCTGAGTGAGTACAGTGGGACTATAACTTACTTGGATCTGGATGCCATACCTTTACTTATAAGTACTGCAACATAGAATGACTTCCTCAACATTGTGGACAGATGGCATTCAAAATTCAGGTTATCATCTATCTGTGTACCTAGATTTCTCACCTTTGAGTGTACTGTTAGAGGTGTGCTGTTAATGTTGAAATTTGCAGGAGTATTTGCTACCCCCATAGTGCCTTTTTTAGGCAAGGCTCAAAAGACAAACCCACCTCCTTAGGTATCACAAGGGATAAGAAACTAAGAGTAATGCTACTCAACGCCAGAAGTCTAAACCTCAAGATGCACGCACTCGAAACTCTCCTTAGCATGGAGAACATCGATATCTGTGCAGTAACAGAAACCTGGTTCAAGGCTCCCGAGAGCACCCCAGCACTACCAGGTTATACCTCATACCATGCTTTTCGGCCCCAAAACTTGGACCGAACCCTAAAAGGAGGGGGAGTATCAATATTCGTCAAAGATACCCACACCTCCAGGTTGGTGGCACAGCACGAAGCATCAGAGACTATCCATGTGCAACTAACTGTGGGTAAAACTGCCTTCCAGTTTATAGCCTGCTACAGACCACCCTCCCAAACACAGGAACCCCACTTGGCCTTCCTGAGAATACTGGAAAATATGAAGGTCTCTCCAAACACCATTATATTGGGCGACTTCAACTACCCAAACATAGACTGGGAGCATTACTCTAGCTCCAACACCCTAGCCCAAAGGTTCCTAGAATTTATAAACTCAAATGCTATGGAACAACTTGTTACCACTCCCACAAGAGGGGAAAACATACTGGACCTGATCATCACCAACATGGGGACAGTATGCTCCAGACCAGAAGTGTATCCCTCACTGGTAAGATCAGACCATAAATTAATCTCACTGGATATTCACATCCCGACCCCACCCCCTGCCCAGAAAACCACAGTGAAAAACTTCTCTAAAGCAAATTTCACACGCCTCAAAACCGAGGCGAAATCCTTCAAAGCCCCCGGGCCTGTGGAAAATACGGCCCAGACCGCAGAATCTTTTATAAACGCATTCTGTGAACACCTTCAGGAATGCATGGATCATGCAATCCCAAATAAAACCAAGACCCAATCCTCCAAAGGCAGACGTCCTGTCTGGTGGACCCCAGCCATAAACAAACTATACAATAGAAGGAGGAAGCTACTACATGATAGAGCAAAATCCCAAAAAGGGAAGGCATCTCTGATCAGTATTAGCAAAAAACTACGGGCACTCATAAAATCGTCTAAGGCCAGCTTCGAGAGAAAAATTGCACAGGACAATAAGGATAATCACAAGGCTTTCTTTAGTTATGTTAGGAACCTGGGTGGGAATTCCCAGATATGCTCAGAATTAGTCCAAAATGACAAAAATACACCGAGCCCACAGACATTGCCAACATCCTAGCTGACAGGTTCAGTGCAAACTTCTCCCCCCTCTCCCCACCAAAAGGGCAAATATCTATCCCAACAGAGTGCTGCCCCTGACATCTCAGATGCTCAGGTAAGAGCCGCCCTCTCCAAAGCAAAAACACAGCATCAATGGGACCAGATGGTGTCCCGGCTGCGTCCTACATGAACTCCAAGAAGAGCTAAACCCAAACATAAAACTACTGTTCAATCTTAGCCTTACTACAGGATATGTACCCAAAGAGTGGCGTACAGCAACAGTGGTCCCTCTCCACAAAGGTGGTGCCTCAACGGATCCTGGAAACTATCGCCCCATAAGCCTGACTAGCTTGGTCTGCAAAGCTATGGAAAGGATCATCATGGACCTCATAAATAAAGATATTGGGGACCTACAGACACTGGATTCTACCCAGTTTGGCTTTGTTAAGGGCAGATCCTGCCTCTTAAACCTGGTTGATTTCTTTGAAACAGTCACCAAGGCCATTGACGAGGGGAAGGTGGTCCACACAGCCTACCTGGACCTCGCAAAAGCCTTCGATACAATACCCCACTCGGGCATTATAGACAAGCTCACCAGCTTAAATATAAACCCCTATGTCACTAGAATGGTTGCAAACTGGCTCAAGGACAGAACCCACATGGTTAGAATTGCTGGAGCCATGTCAGACTCCAAACCAGTTACAAGTGGCGTCCCACAAGGCTCAGTCCTGGGACCTCTCTTGTTCGGTATATATTTCTCGGCGGTACAGGCCAACACGGAAGGACTGTGGCTGACCAAGTTCGCAGATGACTGCAAACTGGGCGCCATAATCAACTCTCCAGCTGACACAAGCATCCTCCAAAAGGGCCTCATAGAAACAGACAACTGGTGCCAGAGCCATGGCCTCAAGCTAAACGCCAAAAAGTGTATAGTCATCCCTTTGGGCAAAAACAAAGTGCCCACAAATTACCACATAGGTGGTAATCCATTAAGTACAGAAGAAGTCATTAGGGACCTGGGGACCCAAGTTGATAGCAATCTCTCATTTGACAACCACGTGGCCAAAGTGGTTAGAAAAACATTTTATATAGCCCACCTAATCATGAAGGGATTCACATCTAGATCAGGGGAGGTCATCGTACCTCTTTATTCATCCCTCATCAGGCCCATAATTGAGTACAATGCCCCTTTTGGGATGTACCTTACCAGACACCTGCAGCAACTGGAAAGACCCCAAAAGTACCTCACCAAGAGGATCAAGGGGCTCAAACAGATGCCATATGCTGCCCGGTTAAAGAAACTCCAGCTCTACTCAGTGGCATACCGCCTGCTCAGAGGCGATCTGTGCCTGACGTATAAAGCCATGTCCAACCCAGAATTAATGGACATGCTGCACCTCAGAAAATCCAAATCCCATCGAGCCACGCTCGAGAGACTTGAACCTCAGCACTGAAATAAATAGGACATGCTGGAGGGACAGATTCATAACCCAGAGGCTCCCTTCACTCTGGAATAAAATCCCAGTCCAGGTTAGGCAGAGTCCCACATTGACTCTCTTTAAGAGGAATCTTGATGAGTGGATGGGAGATCGTAGGTTTACCCCGGCTATCACTTCTGTGTCACTGTTAGACAGAGGCACAGTATACTAACCTCAAAAAAAGGCATAGCAAAATTAATTTAAAATGGGTGGCGAAAGCCAAACACACTCTGGCTAGGCTTATAAATGCCCTAGGGCAGATAGCCTAGTATGAACCTATGAACCTATAAAGGGTGAGATAATGCATTTTTCACATTTAGTTTTAGGCCATGGCTCTGTCACCAATCATTTGTCTGGTTTTGACCCTCCTGAAAGATATCTACATCACTGGGGGATTCAGTGATTGTCACCAGCTTGCACTAAGTGGCAGACTTTGTCATCCAGAGACCTTCCACATTAGACTTGACTTCAGGGAATTCTATTCCGAACAGGAGTGGTCCCAGCACAGAGCCCTGTGGCACACAATTAGTAACTGGCCTCTTGCTAGATCTGGATTCACTCACTTTAACAACATGTGCCCTATCCATGAGCTAATTGGTTAGTCATATGAGGAAGTAGGGATTTTTGCCCAGTTTTGTAAGTTTATTTGTGATACCTGAGTGGGGAATTGTGTCATATGCCTTAGCCAGGTCAAGGTAGGCAGTATGCACTGTTTTACCGTCATCCATGGCCCTAAAGCCTTTCTCAGAGAAGTCCACCATATTTAGTAGGTGTGACCTGCTCTTGACAAAGCTGAATTGGGTTGGGTCCAGTATTTGGAGGTTTCCTATATCATTATTTATCAGGTCAATGATTATTCTTTTCATGGCCTTACATATAAGACTAGTCAAACTTATGGATCTGTAATTTCCTGGGTCTGTATTCTCAGAACCTATTCAAGCTGCGTTTTTAGCTTTAGAGTATGCAGTGGCAACCTGTTTTATGGTGATAATTGGTGGGGAAATGATGGAGGGTATTTCTTGGAGGATAATGGGAGGTGATGGGGAGGTGAAATTTGAGCTGAATTTATTGGCCAGCAGATTTGCCATATCTTCTATTTGAATATAGGTGATGTCATCTACAACTAATTCTGCACGTTTGTGTGTTGCCCTTAAAATTGCAGACATAACTGAAACTGCCTTATGGTTATCCTTAGCTTGGGAGACTATTTTTGCCTCAAAATCTGCTTTTGAACACTTGGCTAATTCCATAATTTGCTTGTTTAGACTAATGAGGGATTTTTTTGTTCCGTTCTGAACATTCGGTCTTACTTCTCAGCAGGATTTTCTGTTATTTTTGTACAACCTGTTAATATACCAGGAGTTCACCAGGATGTATTGTTTTTGCGGTTTGACCTTGGCTTATTTCGATCTGGTTCTGCAATTTCTATGCAATTGTTTACATAGTTATACAGGGCTTTTGTGTACACCCCCACATAGACTTTTGTGTTTTCTGGGTTTGGGGAAACTTGGAAACTAGCTATGCCATCACTTAATAGGAGGTAGTTTACCTTAGAAAAGTTCTTAAAGTTTTTGAGGTTAGGTGGGTGGGGGGTCAAATTTTATGTTTATTTGAGTCACTGTTCTTGGTTTACAATTGAAGACGAACAGGCAGGTAGTTCATTTATATGCTTTTTTACTTAGAAACACATCAGTTTGGATAGCAGCAGTACAAAATATAAAAAAAAAAAACTGATTAACTGACACGCTACACAGACATGCATGCTTACATCTCAACAGCTTACTACAAAAATGGGAGTCAGGCTCACACGTGCTCAGTATTTATACACATGTGCAAGCCCATGGAAAGCTTCTTAAATGTTTACATACATATTGATCTACATCCACCATTTTTAATGAATTGCCCACAATAAAATGACATTTGGAAAAGACATGCAATTATATAGACAATAGAAAGTACACACAATGCTTATGTCCTTAAGTCTAAGTTGACGTGTTTCTGGAAAATGGTCTGGAAATGCGACCTGTTCTAGTGATATAGCAATCAGATCTGGGTTTAGCAACAGAGACAGTCATTGGTAAACAAACAGTTTCTGGAGTTTCAATATTCTTTTCAGGAACAGGGATATTTACTGGAAGTTCCTCTGGAACTGAAACGCTGGATAAATCACTCTGAGATTTAGAGTCTTTCTTGCAGGTATGATACTGCAACACAGGCTCAGACACCGGGATCAAATGTTTCTGATTCTGCCTGAATTCTACTCCTTGTGATTCCACAATGTACAATCTCAGCTCTGGACATACACTTTTCACGACTCCAATCCAATCAAAACCTTTGGGCATCTGCATCTTCACTATCATCCTCACTATCTCTTCTTCTTGTAATGGTTTGAGCAGTTTGCTGGTCTTATCACAATAGAACTTCCGGGTTAAGCGTTTCTTCAACAGATGGGCTTTCATTGATCTGTTGTTCTATACACATGGAACCAAAAGATTACTGTTGATTGGTAACGTGGTTCTGCTTTGTCTCGACAGAAGTCTCTGTGCAGGTGAACCAAGATGTTTATCATGAGGCATATTTCTGAGATTCAAGAAAACATCACTATTGTCTCGTTTTGATTTCTGTAGTAATTGTTTCATGAACTGCAAATTCTGCAAACCATTTGACTGTGGATACTCAGGGCTACTTGTAACATGAGTAAAGTCCCACTCTTCAGCAAATCTTTTGAACTGCTGGCTTGTAAACTGTGTACCATTGTCAGAAGTAACTTTGTGCGGACTACCGTGGACTGCAAAATGCCACTTCAACTTAATAATGATAGTACTGGATGCTAGATTAGGAAGTAGATCAGTCTCAAACCATATAAATAAGAGTCTACTAACACTAAGTAATGTTGACCATTCCACTTGAAAATGTCTGTACCTACTGTCAACCAAGGTAGTTCAGGAATCTAGTTTAGCTGAAGTGGTTCTTTCTGTTGATGCTGTACTGTTACATACAGAACAAGATGAAAGTACTCTCTCAATGTCCCTTGACATAGAAGGCCAAAATACTAGACTTCTTGCCCTTCTTTTGGTAAAATCAGTTCCAGTTTGACCACAGTGCAAAACAGTAATATACTGTTGTTGCAAGGACTTTGGAAGAATCACTTTAAGACCTTTCATGATGGTACCATTATCAAGAAAAATCTCATCTCTGCATGGAAAATAAGGTTGCAGGTCTACTGGTAAACAAGATTGCTTTGACAGCCGTTCTCAACTGGTAAAGTGGTTGAGCTTCTGATGAACTGGATCTGAAGTTGTATAACTTCCAAGCTCATCAAGATGTGTGGAAGAAAAATTTCTCACTTCCATGACTTCAAAATCAAGTTTCTCATTTTCATGATGTTCAGTGGTATTTCTGGGAAGTCTGGGTAATGTATCAGCAAGATAAAGACATTTGCCTTTTGTGTAGGCAAGATTGAAATTATACTTTTGTAATTTGAGCATTATGCATTGCAATCTGGCAGGAGCTGTATGCATTGGCTTTCTCAAAATAGTGAATAGAGGTTGGTGTCCTGTTTCACTTTGGATAGGTTTACCATAAATGTAATCATGGAACTTTGAACATGCAAACACAATTGCCAAGAGCTCTTTTTCTAACTGCGCATACTGCATTTCAGTTTGGGTTAGAGTTATGGATGCATAGGCTACTGGTCTGTCCTCTTGAAGAATGACTGCACCAAGACCAAACTTCAAAGCATCACAAGAAAGGGTAACTGGTTTGTAAACATATAGTATGTGAGAGTTGGTGGACTGGCAATTTTCTGTTCAGGATATCAAATGCTCTTTGCTGTTGCTCTGACCATGACCAAGATGCATCTTCGTGTCAACTCTCTGAGTGGTACTGAAAGTCGGCTGAAGTCTGGAATGAACTTGTGTAGATAGCTAACTGTGCCAAGAAAACATTACAGGGCTTGTACATTGTCTGGACCGTACATCTCAAGAATAGCAATTTGCTTGGAAGGATTTGATCATAAGCCTGAAATGATAAATAAATGACCAATATAAATAAGTAACTTCTCGTAACCTGAATCTGCACTTCTGAGGATTTAGCTTAAGATTCACTTCACATGCTGTTTCCAGAACTTTCTTGAAGTTTCTGTCATGCTCAGCTTCACTATTACCTCCTACTAGAATATCATCTACTATAATAGCACATGGATAACCAGAAAAAAATTGTTCCATGGCATGTTGAAAGACTTCACTGGCAGAATTTATCCCAAATGGCATTCTCAAAAATCTGTACCTGCCAAAAAGAGTACTGAAAGTAGTTAGCAATGAATATTTTTTTGTCAAGCAAAATTTGCCAAAATAAACTCTTTGCATGTAAGACAGAAACAAAATAGTGGCATTTGGCATAAGAACAGCTACTTCTTTGACTGTACGCATTGGATGATGAGGCCTTTTTAGTACTTTGTTCAAATCTCATGGATCAATACATATTCTGATATCATCTGAGCTTTTCTTACAAGCTGCGACCATGGAAGATACCCATTCAGTAGGTTCATCAACTGGACAAATCACACCTTGCTGCACCTTTTTATCTATCTTGGCTTTGACTCTGTTCTGCATAGCTACTGGAAGTGTGCGGGCTGGTCTGACAACTGGGTTGACCTCTGGGACTAACTTCATGGAGTACACAACTGGAAGTTTGCCTAGTTTATTTTCGAAAAGATTAGCATAGGTACAAAAACATAGACTGTGTGAAATTAGAACAGTGGTCTTTTAAGCTTACATGGTGGACTTCCTTATTAAATGAAAGTAGTCCCATTTTCAAACTGTCTCAGAGGGTTAATAATTACTGTACATGTCTTTTGACTATGTAAAATGGCAAGTCAAAGCTGTTTCTAGCAGAGTAACATGAAAGCACTACTATACCTTCAAATTCACCACCATAAGCAACAAGCTTTGCACACTTTTCCAAATCAAGCTTCTCATCAGCACATACTCTAGCAAATGTTTCTGATAACATAACATTGCACTTTTGAACCTTTGTCAACTTTGAGCTCTATGGGTCTCCCATTTATGCAAACAATACAAAAATACTTCTTTCTTTGCCCATAAATCTACTGCATTGACTGTTTCATTAAGCACAGGCACACCATCAACGTAAAACGTAGGGTCACACCTTTCTAATTGATCAACTTATGTCTTAGAATGTTCTCTTTTAATAAAAGAATGAGCCTCTTTTGATTTACAAAATCTTTGGAAATGATTCACCTTTTTACATCTGTGGCACTGCTGATCAAAAGCTGAGCACTTTTCTCTTTTAGATATGTGATTGCCACCACAATTACGACAGTTGACTATGAGGCTAGGTGAGGGCACATGCTTTGAGTCTGTTGTGTTTCACTGAGACTGTGCAAACTCTGGAATTTGCTAGAAAGCTACAGGTTTTACCAGTGACTGTTGCAGGGCTCAAAGTAGCTGCCACGTGCATGTGTCTATTTCTTGTTACCACATGCTGCATACTGTCAACATTACCACTAGAAGAAACTGAAGCATGCATTTGCCATTTGTAAGCATATTTTTGTGCTTTTCTGTAAGCTCATGTGTCTGAGAAATCTCATTGGCCTTATTCATAGTTAAATCACTGTCTCAAAGCAAATCCTTCTCACAGCATCATCTTTAATACCACATACAAGTCTGTCTTATATCAACTCATCCCTTAAATCACCAAATCTGCACGTTTTAGCTCTGTTTCTCAAATCAGTTATATATGCTGCAAAAGTTTCCCCAGGCTTTTGATCCCTTATGTAAAATAAGTGCCTTTCCATTGTAATATTCATTTGGGGGTTACACATTTCTCTGAATTTATGTTTTAAGCTCTCTGTGTCTTCCCTTGTCTCAGCCGATACTACTATATGGCAAATACAGCAGGTGCAAATACAGCAGGCGGATGCACAAATGAACACTCTCTTTCTATGGCTTCAGAACCAGCTAAATTAAGCAGAATGAATGCCTTTGTATGGTCATCTTTATCAGAAAATGCAGCTTGTATGAAAATATCATACTCTTGCTCAAACACTCTCCAATTCTCTGCAGTATTATTATCAAGTACAAGAGGACCTGGTTTTTGAAATCCGTCTGTCATGCCAACAAAGTATGCCCAAACACACTGAAAATATGGCCCTTGTAATTATATATGAACAGACACACACAACCAGTACTTGTAATAACATTCAAAGGCACAATAAACTCTTCAAAATACACAATAAACTCTTCAGAATACTGTACTCTGTGAAATATGCTTTGAAATGGCTGTATTTTGCGACATAAATTTATTGCAATAATGCACAAACTTGCAAACACTTTATACACTTCAGATATCCTGAATAGCTTTAATTAATGTGAAAAAGTAGCTCTTAGTGAAAAAATTTGGTTGTTTGCCTTATTTTATACATTTTATGGGATTCGGACATTGTTTCAAACATTTTCATAACTATTTTGAATATTTTTATCAATATGTCACAGTTTCAGACATTTCCTTTAATTAGAAATTCATTTTCAGCATTCTGAGTGCATTGTTTTATATTCTTTGAGTAAGAAATCATTTAAGCAAACGAACTTATTAAGTGACAGACTACATAGACATGCCTGCTTACAGCATACTACAAAATGGCAGTCAGGGACTCACTTGCTAAGTATTTATACTCGCGTGCAAGCCCATGGAAAGCTTCTTAAAGGTATACATATATATTGATCTACAATTTCAAGGAGACTGCTTTGTGATTTGATCTAACCAGTGAGGACATCACATTTGGGGGGGTCAGCGCTGTCCCATATTTGTGAGTAGCAGGTTTAGGATATTTTTATCTCTAGTTGGAGTGCAGTCTAGCTGCTCTAGGGCATTTGAGTTTACAAAGTCAAGAAATCTTTGAGCCTGCATGTTATTGGTCACATATGCTTCACAGTTAATGGACAAGTAGTTAAAATGACCCTTGAGTATTTTATTGGGCTGAATGGTGAGTGATTCAAGTAACTTCAGGTGTGATGTATGGGTTTTCTGGTTCACGGTAGGGAACCTGTAGCTAGCAAAACTATGGTAATGGATTTTTTCCATGGTTAGTTGGACATGGAGTAGCTTGAACCATGCCATATTGTTTGACCAGCCTTGAGGTGTGCTTATCTTTTATGTAGACAGGACTACCTCTCCCTTTTGCTCTTTCATGTTCACTGGTTGAAACATATGAAAGGCATTATAGCCATGCACTGCCAGAGTGCTTTCCATCGCTTTGAACCATATTTCAGTAACTGCACAGGCTTCAGCATTCTCCAGGGTTCAGAGAAGTTCCAGGGAGCACGGTTTCTTGTTGAGACTTCTAGCAATGAGCAGCAACACCTTTAGCTTGTCCTGAGTTGATTTTGCTATGTTGGAAGGTTTGTCTATTTGGCACTGCCTAAAAAAAGCAATATAGGGGTGGATAATGTTTTGGCCAATATCCAAAAGACTAGAGGTGACGGGTGAAGACCATCCCTGGCAAAGCAATATGGGATGTCAACCACATTCTCCCAGGCTCACAAGTATTGGACCCCTTTAGACAGACAGCAGTAGCTAAGCCAGTTGTGAAAGTCAGTCATTTTGTGGTGGTACTGGGGCATCATCCTTGGAGACAGTAAAATGCTGCTCAGTGCTAGGCTCATACCTGCCTGTAATGCACATTCTGCAAGCTCTATCATGTTTCTCTTCTTATAGTCCAAGGAAGTATGCCTCAGGTCATTTGCACCCACATGGACTATGACTGAGTCATACTGGTACTTGGGGTTAAGTGACCTGAGAGCTTGTCTGATCTGGTGGATCTTGGTGTCTGACAGGCAACTAACTGTGACCTTCTCCCTATCCAGCCTGGTAAGAGGGGCACATGTGTGTCTCATAATAGAGTCTCGTGAACAAAATATTGGGTTGTGGGGTGTTTTGCCTTATGGGCTTGGCAGTGGCGGCTCGTGCCATCAGACTGCAGGACTGCCAGCTGTGAAGAAAAGAAAGAAAAGAACATTTTAAAAAAGAAAATTTTAAAAAAGAAAATATTTAAATTATTTCAGTTTACTGGCTCGCTGCTTTGCTTAACTGCGAGTCCACCTGACTCGCAAAGTCCCAGAACTATAACTGCACATGCTTGGCGACTTCTGGCTTTTAAAAAAATAATTAGTTTCTGTTAATCTGGACTGCTGTAAAAGCAGTCCAGATTAAGGAGAAAAGGCTTCAGTGTGATGCCTAAGTGGGAGCATAGTCATTTTTTTAATCTTACTGTTAATGTTGTTGAGGTCTGAAAGCAATAGATATGGTCTAGAGAGAATGAAAGATATTATATTGTCAGTTTAAAACTGACCTTTTCTGGTAGGACTTTTGAGTAGCAAGATTTTGTTCTTGAACTCAAGTCAGTAAACTCTTACAAAGGAATACAACTTCTGCGTCAGTGTGTAAATTCTCATATACCATATTTTGGTTGCCATGACTACCAGATATTCATTATTTTCATTCATCATTCAGAAGGTTTATGAGTCACCAGCTTTCTCCCTAAAAAGATGCATCATGAAATCCGTATCTTCCACATACAAAAGTACATAAAAGCAGCTGTCCATATGCTTCATTTCTTTTGGGATATTAAACCATCCCATCTTTAGTGTTATTCAGTGTAATTGTTCCTTTCTTCCTATCCCACACTTCTAGAAGGTAATGAAAAGAAAAAGACATACTCAGCAATTAGCAGCCAAAAAAAGAGATATAGTGTATGCTGAGAGCCAAACACAATTCAATCCAAAAACATAAACAAGGAAGGCTCACTAATTCATGAAGTATATTGATATTCATTAAAGGTTTTTATTGCATAGACCAGCAAGCCTTCCTTGTTTATACTCAGGAATTAACAGCAGCTATTTGTTAACTTATCAATTTAATTATGTTAGGAATAGGGATAGGTTTTCTAATAGTTGGATATTGACTCCTCTAGCTTATTAGTACACCATGCTGAAAGTTTATTTTTAAGGGTGTTACCAAGGCAGGTAGAGTGTATTTTTTTTGCGACTGTGAGCTAAGAATATCCTATACAGAGATCTTCAAGGAGACCACGGTAGGGTTGGCAAATATCCCATACAGAGATCTTCAAGGAGACGAGATCTTCAAGGAGACCATGGTAGGGTTGGCTCTTAAATGAGGATGGTAATTTCAAGTTTTACATGGTGTGATGAGTGAGCAAGTGTTAATCACCAAGGCACATCTTATACTGGGATGGACATTTGTGAGGGTGATAGAGGGTGGAGTGGTATGCAGTAGGGTAGAAAAGTAGAGAAAGTAAGTGTAAAAATTGTTTTAGAGATATGAAGTAATGGTGGTATATCATGGAGATGAAATGAACGACTATGATATAGAAGTTTATCTATCTGATAAAAAAATATATCAGTAAGGATGAATGAGTAAGAGAACAGAACTGGGAGGAGAAACAAAGTAGTTGTAGTGCTGAACCTGGCTTTTAGCAATAGTAAGTTTTTAATTTGATAAAGGAAGCCTAGTTTGCAGTCAGATTAGTAGACTGCTTATTCAGTGCTCTAGTCCAATTCTAGCTGGGGACCACAGTGTATCTCTAGAATTTTGGAGTCTGGAACTAGGCCAGACTCGGTGAGGTTGATATCTTTATTTGAATAGTACTGGAAGAGTGAAAGTTTTAGTAATCAGGCTGAAACAGCATAACTTTTTTGTTTTTATTTTTATTTTTGTTTTTACTATTTACTGTTAGCAAGTGTTGTTGACTATGCAATTCATAGTAGAGTTAAGATGAATACTTTCTACAATGGTGGTGCAGTGGTGCAGCAGTTAACATTGTTTCCTCACAGGAAGAGGTTTTCTGGTTTGATTCTCAGGTGGGGCGCCTTCTGTGTGGAGTTTGCATGTCCTCCCTGCGTTCACATGGGTATCCTCTGGGTGCTCTGGTTTCCACCCACATTCCAAAGGCATCCATCTGGAGCATTTCTCCCTGTGCCTCTGCTGAAAATTGGCTGTGGCCCAGTTGGACGTTCCTGGTAAACAAATGTTAAATAAATAATGAATTTTTTTTAATATAAATATTGCTGGAGGAAGAATGGAGGGAGTGTATTTTTACATTGCACTACACTGGGGGATGACAGAATTTAGGTATGATGTTGATGACTATAGTAAATAGTGATGGAAAAATTCAGAGTCTTTGGGTATAACAAAGGTGTACAGGGTTAGGCAATAAGATTAATAAGATAAGTCTTAGGAGCTGTTTTTGGTAGCATACACTTTGAAAGATGCTTGTGTCTCTCTGGAACCCATGGCATCCTAAAACTGTTAATGTTTAATTTATTGCCTATGACTGATTCTTTAGAAAGGCATATACTCCTTTATTCACGTCTATTTTTTTGTGTCTGTGTGTAGTGTGTACAGATTTTTGCATCACATTTTTGGTCCATTTTTCATAAAATTGTGGTTTTCTGGCAAATTAGTGGCAAATCATTAAAGACTGAAGTTAGAAAATAATGACAGATATTTGAATTTCAGATTTCATACCCTTCAGAAAATTCATACTAATGCAAGACGTATTATTTTATTAACTTTCTAAGTTTCTAAGAGCAATATTTAAAATTGTCCTTATTTTTGGGTTTTTGTCCCACTTTTATTTATAGCTTTGCCCAGATTTCTTGCTCTGAGGTTGAGAGTATGACAAATGTGTCAGGGCCATCACCATCAGCCAGAGACATTTCAAATTCTAACATAATTGTTGTACCCCACTTCCCCATGTAGTGACTTTGGATGTGTCCAAGCAAGGCAAGGAGCAGTTATGGGGCTTGGTAGTTGAGACCCAATGAGATGTGATTTCATTTGTTGTGATGAGAATTGACTTGTTTGCGTTAATGTAGAGTTTCTGAAGATTGTGCCTGAGAAGCCTTTGAGGCTTGTATAAGTTACTTGTGAGCACCTCAGTATGTCAGGGTTTATGTGCCTGGTCCTTTGTAGGTACAGTGAATGGTGTCTCACAATAGAGTCTCGTGAACAAAATATTGGGTTGTGGGGTATTTGTTTTGTGTCTGTAAGTGACAGTCTAGTCTCCAGTGTCATTGAGTTTTCCTCCTAGGTCCCCCTGATACATCTGTAGTATTGCGAATCAAGTCCACTCCTCACCCATAAATAATATACACTGCTAGAAAATGATTATTTCTCCTAATTTTTAAGCTCCATATTAGGAAGTTTTGGTAGAATATAAATACATGCCAGCATAATCCTTCTCCCTTGCCAGTAGCTCTTTGCTAGCACAAATCTGCCATTATTGTCTTTGGTTAAGCATGTTTGCTTTTGTAGTCAGTATTTTTATTATGCTTTTGTTATATTGCATTGTTTTCTGTTATTTAGTGTGTTTATTTCTTTTTTTTTTTGTTTTGTTTCTTTTTTTTTGTTGTTGTTTTGCTTGTTGCTTTACAAATTTATAGA
Source organism: Protopterus annectens (assembly GCF_019279795.1). NCBI lineage: Eukaryota > Metazoa > Chordata > Ceratodontiformes > Protopteridae > Protopterus > Protopterus annectens. The sequence continues at coordinate 740,037,790 of NC_056737.1, read as the reverse complement.
TGTTTACCAAGATTTTATTCTACAGTACTTACTTATAAGTAATTTAATAAATATGTTGAAGTTGCAAACAGTAGTGCAGGGTTACACTATAGCATTCCTACCCCCCCCCCCCACTGTAGATTTCTTAAGCTCTGTCATTAACGGCGCATTTCCTGGCAATAAAGGCAGTACAGTAAGTGACACACACACTCAAAGGTGATTAGGCTTTTACTTCATTTTATTTCTGTTTTCCAAAAAAAAGCCAAATATCTTAAGAGAAGTCTAGTACCTATCGGGTCTCATTTTACAAAACTGAGAATGCATGAACAGTGCTACCAAATGTCTTAAGACAAGTTCAGTACCTATATGGTCTCATTTTAAGGAATTGAGATGGCATAAACAGTGCTACCAATTACAGAAGCAGGATCACACATAGCAGCTCTTGATTTGGTGGATATGTATCTACAAATCCCAGGAAGATACTGTTACAAAAAGTACTTTAATTTCAGGAATGTTCAGTTCCTACACTTAACTTATCTCAGGAAACAACATAAACATTTTTCTTACTTGTACGATTGTCTCTTGACACCGTTATCTCAGGAAGCAACATAAACACCTTTTCTTACTTGTACAATTGTCTCTTGGCACCCAAGTCACAGAACATGTTACTGCAGTACATGAAGACTACAGTTTCATTTGTGGAATTATTAGGCATCATAGTAACTTACAAGAAATCCTCCCTCACACCATTACAGTGACCTGTTTTGGAGGTGTTATAAAAAAAATGATAGATTTTTCTTCTTTGAGAAATTCAAGATATAATAGCAGCTCTTCACCAGTAAGACAGCAGCAAGGCACTTCCTAAATGATATAGGTTACATGTCTTGTTGCATTCTATTATTTGCCCTGTAAGTTTGAATGGACTTGGACTGCCTTGAACTTTAAACCAGGTTTCTGATGGCCTAATGACAGTGGTCTGTCTCCCTCACACTGTTAAACGCTTACTTCCCCACTTTAACTCACGTTTCTTATTTCTTCAGCAGCAGCACAGCATATGATAACAGATGCATTGGATTATGCTTATGAAGTTCACATAAAGAATAGGCTAGTACATGGCAGCTATTTGGTGAAAAAGCATTTGTGTATTAACCTGAAGGAGATGAAGTCAGTTCACAATAGCTCTTTTAACATTTCAAGGCAATGCCAAATAAATATTGACCACTCCTTATTGACCCAGACATCCATGGTCTCCTCTGCTAATAGAGCAAACTGTTTTTTGTCGTTGCACAAAATACTGCTGACACAGCAACAGGGATCGGTTACACCCCCTCACAAGACTTTTGATATTTTAACATTGAGAATGCTGGTAATTTCCAGATAGTGCTTTCTTCTACACAAAAGCACCCAGCATCCTCAGCTGACCAGAAAACCAATAGCTAGTCATAAAACAGAAGCAGAAGAGATTTGTCTCCTGGATAACTACATGGGCTTTAAATCCATTTAACTGCTCAGTTCCTAAAATATTAACGTTTGCCATCTGTTTTGTGTAGTTTTCCATAAAAGTACTTCAGTTCTTTCGGCCCGCCAGTCTTCTTTGTTATCAATCAGTTCAGTCCTCATAGTCTTCATAAGGGTAGTTTAAACTTAAGTCATCCAAGAAGGAATATGGAATCTGAGCATCATGCTAAAAACAGTAACTTACTATGTTTAGGTCAAGTAATTCAGTGAACATTTAAGTATATTTTCTATAAAACATTGATAGTAAGTCATATCAGGGAGACAGATTTTAAGAGTTGGGGGCCCTTATGGTCATGTTTTGCCTGCACATTCTTTTTTAAAGAAAGGGAACTTCTTTTATGTCTAAGATGGTATCTGCATTATCTATTAGTCTATACAACTTCCACTTTTTATCCTAACTACAAGTATGAAGGAAGACACTTATGTTCACCGTTGTGATCACTGCTGCTGTAGCTTTAGCTATATGTGTTATATCGTGCAAATGATATAACAGTCAGCCAGCTTCCAAAGCTTCAGGTTGAATTCCATGTGTCCAAACTGTTGGGCAGCCTGAGCTGACCTGACCAAAAGACAAGTTTGGGTGTCAAGTTCTTTGGAGCTTTCCTGCCAACAAAGAGAGGGAAGCTGAGCCCTGAAAGGACAATGCTAGGAAGAACAAAAAATAAATAACCACACCCTGGCATAAATAGCATACCATAAAACAAGGGGGTGGTGGAAGAGAATGACTGCTGCAGCACCAATCATTCAAGCATCTACTGTTGGCTAGCCAACTGTATTGGCTTTTGCTGTGAGAAATATAGTGAGCATTTACAAAGCAATGTGAGAATGTATTCTGCTAGGACAGCAGCTGCTTTAGCTCCTTGCATTAGTAATGTGTCAGCACAGCATATTTTAGAAGCTGCCAGATGGACTACTTTCTGCACTTTCATGAAGTATTGTTAACTGGAGTCACAGCCAAGAGATAGGACAAGAACTGGCTCAGCTGTACATTAGAGGATCCTGTAACTGTTTCATAGGAAAACCAGGTACGACTTAGGATTATACCCATATTTTATATTTTATTATTACAGTGACCCTCTCCAGTGAGAGTTGAGTAACATGCTTAATGTAAACTAGGTCTTTCAGCAGAAGTTATTGTAGCAGTTAAACTCCCATTCCTGTCTTGGAATTTGTACAGTTTTCTCTGTGTGAACTAAGTTTGTTCTTCATTTTATTAGAGCATATGTATGTTACTTTACATGTTTATGATTATCACAGCAGCATCACCATCTTTGACTGCCAAAGACACACTCCCTTTAGGTTGCCCAGATTAGAATGGCCAAAGAAAGCATGGAACAGCATAAGTCTCACATGAGTATCTCACCCCTTACAAACATACTTACAGAGGTGCAAGACCTCTCTTGGTCCCTGCAGAGAAAAGCGACGGCTAAGAAAGATACATTTAGGTCAAAGAAGGCTGGAGGTTGTGCAAACTTCAAATGTTATGATTTACCATTACAGTGACCTCTCCTTGAAGATCTACTGTTATGTTAAGTACTTTACAGAACTATACTTTAGAGAAAATGAAACATAACTATAAAAGCCAACATATAAATGGCAAGAAGATAGAGACAGTGTGGCTACCCTTGAACTTTCTACCATTACAATTAGGCCTAGGCCTAGGCCTAAGCTGTATTCGAGCAGACAGTGCAAAAGTCATGAAACACATAAACAAAGAGGATCAGATTCTAAGTGTTTTTAGTCTTTCATTAAAAAATTAGAACAGAGCAGTTAAGAACAAGGGCACATTTGCCAGGTCCACAAAGTTAAAGGCAGGCAGTCGTAGCAAACCAAGCTTTATTGCTTATGATTAGAGATTATGCCCAGAAATGTTCAAGACAATAACACAGTTATAAAGTCAGCTATACATATACTTGCCTCACAGCACAACACATTGTGCAAGTATTTTCCACAAGGTTCTGTAGGATCAAGCACAGAGAACTTGTACGTTTTCTTTCAGGTGCAGTCTTTGCGCTGCTTCTAGGCCCAGAGATAACAGTCTTGAAGTCATATATATATATATATATATATATATATATATATATATATATATATATATATATATATATATATATATATATATATATATATATATATATATATATATATATATATATATATATATATATATATATATATATATATATATATATATATATATATATATATGTATATATATATATATATATATATATGTATATATATATATATATATATATATGTATATATATATATATATATATGGGCCTACTGCAAATGGTCACTTTCTCACAATCTCGAGCTTCATATGGCTGACCCCCATATGATCGAGTTTGTGAAAGCTCGACCGGACTGCATGGAGATCTGCATACAGAGCGTAATGGGAATATTTCCCGTTACTGCACTGTAGTGTGATCTCGGAGTTGGTATATTTAAATGGGGGAGGGTGAATTTTATCCGTATTTGTTTTGTTTTTTGCCAGTTCGGAAAACAGGTTTTTGTGATAATGCAGTTTCGAAGTAGTGCAGTTTCGCTCTTATGGGTGTCGATGTTGTTTCGAGCAAGCAACATAGACCCATATATATATATATATATATATATATATATATATATATATATTTTTTTTTTTTTTTTCACAGCGCACTGCCTAAGTGCATGTATTTCTCACAGGGTTCTTTAGGCTCAAGCATAGACAACTGGTGTATTTTCCTTTAAGTAGGGTCATTACTATGCTTTTCCTACAATTTCTTTTTTTTTAAACAAGAAATGTCTTTATTAAATTATCATGAATGACATAGGCAATCATACATTTATATAAATGAAAGCAAACATATTGACATTTTAGTTGCAAACATTATACATCGTAAACCATATTGACATAATTGTAGTTGCAAACATTATACATCACTTATAATATATCCAGTCATTGCCTGGCAAACATTACGTAGGTCATTCAAATCTTGCATTATTTAAACCCCTCCTCTGCATGTATTGTTCCCACAATTCCCATTTTTTCCTGTGTAATTTACTGCTACCGTCTTCTAAAGATTCCACTTCATAAGATCATAGGAAGTTACTAGGCTATTGGTCCTGAGGCCTTTATAAGCCTAGCCAAGAGATTAGCCCATGTTTGACAAGTCAACACCCAAAGCCCCTGCCCAGCAGGGACACCGGTGGATTCCCAGGGGTGTATTACCTGTTTCCCAGTTATCCAGGTTGCGCTTAAAAATTGGTAATAAGATACTCTGCTTGATGTAGAGAGGGAGTCTATTCCACATTTGTGGGTGTCTCTGGGACACAAATCTGTCCGGCCAGCAAGTCCTGTTGAAGTCACAGACCAGGTTCAGGTGCATGCGGGCTATTCGAATGGAGCTTGACTTGCGGTTATGCAGCAGTCCCATCAAGGCAGGGTCTGAGGTTGCTTTGTATACCAGACACAGGTCACCTCTGAGGAGTCTCTATGAAACTAAGTAGAGGGACAGGGCTTTTAGCCTATCTGTGTAGGGTAGATGTTTGAGGCCGTGGATTCTCCTGGTAAGGAACCTCTGTGGTCTGTTCAGCTGCTGCATGTGCTTTGAGAGGTACATGCCAAAGGGGGAGTTGTACTCATTAATTGGCCTTATAAGGGAAGAATACATGGATGTTATGACCTCCTTCTCCCTGGATAAGATATCCTTACTTTTGAGGTGGGCCATGAAGAAAGCTTTCCATACAACGAAAGCAACATGGTGTTCAAAAGTCAGGATGCTATCAACTTGGGTGCCCAAATCCCTCACGACTGATTGCATGCTTAGGATGCAGTTATTAATGTGGTAATATGTTGGGATGTCACTCTCCCCAAAGGGGATGATGATGCATTTTTTGACATTCAGCTTGAGGCCATGTTTCTGGCACCAGTCATTTGCTTGGGTGAGACCCTCTTGGAGGACGTCCACATAACTTGTGGTTTTATCTCGGTTGCTATATTCACTTCTAGTAAAGTTGGTTTAGACTTTGATTTCCATTTTCTAGTAATTGCTTTTTTTGGCAGCCAGCATAATTAGACTCAGCAAGGCCTTACTATGTCTGGGCAATTCCAGTTCTGTATCATAGCTCAGAAAAATAATTTCCTTAGTTAACATCAATTTGCTCACCCAGTATCTTTGACAGAGTAGTCACCAGGGACTTTTTAAAGTCTGCCAACTCATTACACTCCCAGAAAATGTGTTCTAGGTTACCTCTTTCTTCCTCATTACACCTCCAACATTTGCTGTATACCCAAGTCTACTTGGGATATAAAAATACCTATACAAATGCTTCCAATCAAAGATCCTAAATCTTTTAGACCTTGTTGCATATTTGGGAGACATGCATATATCCCTCCATTGTTTCTTTGTGAATTGCTTATCCAATCTCTTTTTCCAATCCTTTCTAACCTCCAGTGATTGATTCTTATACTTGTCCTACAATATTTTTGTATGCTGTACTAATTATTCCTTTTTTACCAACAGCTTCTGTTGTAGATTCTACTAAAAACTCTGCCAGTGTTGGTCTTTTGCTGAGGATCCCCCTATTTCTTTGTCTACTCTCTGATATCAGTCTTTGATAGGTAAGGCAGTCTCTGTCCTGCAGTCCAAATAAATTCTCGGACTCTTCCCATTCTGTTACCTTTCCCTCTCTAATTATTTGCTTCGCAATACCTTGGTTCGTTTACCAGTTTTCTTCAGTGAATTTTAGCCCCCTCTTGACTATTGTCTGTATCCCTAATTGCAGTCATCCCTATTGGCAAAATCTCCTTTCCCATTCTTTTGTTGGCTTAGTTCTTAGAATGCTTTATGAATATAATATTCTGCATGGTATTTGTTATTTTCCTTAAGGATCTGTAGCCAAAATCCCAGTCTCTCCTTGTTTCTTGAGCTTCTCCCTGTTTCATCATCATCCCTTTCCACTTTGAATTATAGGTTTCTGCTTGTGCTATGTATAGGAGCCTTAACTGTGCAGCTCTAAAGTACCCCTTCAAATTGGATAATTCCAAACCGCCTTGCTCAGTTGGAAGAATCAACTTATCCCAGTAGTCTCTTGCCATCTTCCCCTCCCAGAAAAAAATCCTTAAACTCCACAACTTCTCTGGTTGATAAAATATGCCTGACCTGTGTATAAAATTTAAGGGACTAATAACATTTTAACTGCTTGTATCTTGCTATCCATATCTATATAACAGAGCTTCCAATTTCTCAGTTTTTGTATTCTATTTTGTTTAGTCTCTTCCCACATATCCTTAGCTGCCACACCAGAATCCTTTTTAATCTATACCCCTAAGTACTGCATTTTATCATGTCCACATAAATATGGATATTGCTAACCAATTCATGTGTGGGTACATAATTTATAGCTATTGGCTTTGTTTTAGATTTATTAATTTTGTATCCCAAAAATATATGAAACAGCCTCAGGATGTTCCTCAAGACGGGAATACCCTTTTCTGGTTTTATTAGGTATAAATAATATCATCAGCAAATGGAGCCAGCTTTTCTTCACTACCATACTATATCCTTGAATTTCTGAGTTTCTTATTTTCTTTGCCAGTGGTTCTAAATATAGTGCAATTAACAAAGGGAAAAGAGGACACCCCTGCCTAGTTCCTCTGCCCAAATAGAAACTATCAGAGAAGAACCCACCCACTTTAATTTTCACCTTTGATCCCTCCTATAGCCTCCTAATCAGCCATATAATTTTATCAGGGAATGCAAATGCTTCCATTGCCCTGTTCATAAACTCCTAGCTTACTCTGTGAAATGCTTTCTCTGTATCAAGACCCACCAAAAGGAGTGGTATTTTTCTTACATTCAGCTTCTCTCTGTTGTTAAATGTTTGCCTCCCCTCCACAAGATCTAATTGATCCATGTCTACTAGTTTTGACATCATCTTTGCCATTCTTTTAGCCATTATAGACATAAACACTTTATAATAGTGGTTTTGAATTGAAGTGGGCCTGTTTGAAGCTGGATCTGATGGGTGTTTGCCCTCTTTAGTTATTACATCCACCACCGCTTTCTTCCAGGATGTTGGTGCTTCTCCTCCTCTTAAAATACTGTTAAACAAAACCTTCCAGATATTTATCAGTTTTTTCCCTCCTAGCTTTCAAACTTCCACAGGAATATCATGTATTCCTAGGGACTTTCCTGTTGATTGGTTATACATTAGCATTTTTATCTCCTCTCCTCCTATCATATTAGTAATTGAGCATCATCTACCTCTAACCTTGGCATATTTAATTCTTCCATAAACACTTCCATTTGTACCTTTTCTTGATCTCTGTATTTCTCTGCTTTATACAGGCTGTTATAAAATTTTTGAGTATTTCTAATACCTCTACATGATCTGTTGTTATCTTCCTTGTAATAGGCTCCCAAAGCTTGGCAACAACCTCTTCTGTTTTCTGTTGCCTGAGTTATTGCGCTAAAAGTTTTTGTCCTCTAGCATTATTATCAAAAAACAGTTGCTGAACAGTAGTCTTTCTAAACTCATGAATATTATTGAGGTAATCCTTTATTTTCTGCTTAGCATTCTGTTATTGCTTCTCTTCTTGTTAAGTGAGATTCCCCTTGTTCTGCAATACTTTAACATTTGTAAGTCCCTCTAAATAATTCTTGTTGCTTCTTAACCGTAGCTTTGTCTTTTATTTTCACCCTATTTTTAAACTCCACTTTAATTTTATCCCACTCCCTAGTGATAATTTCAAAATACATTTCTTTCTTTCTTCTCTAATAACTCCTGAATAATTTCCACTACCCATTGCTTAAATTCCTCTCTTGGCAGTAGATAGGTTGGAAAGTGCCAGTGTCTCATTTTTATTTCATTACCCTCCATTTTTATTTTGGTTATTATTGGTGCATGATCTGAACTAGTTATTAGATGCATATCAAAGCTTTTAATTAAATGCACATGTTCCTGTGAAATGTAAGTTCTGTCTAGTTTTTGTATCTTGGGAAATAATATGTAAATCCACTCCGAATTCCTGGTACTGAATTCACATCTTCCGTGCCAAATATTTTCATAAATTTCTTCAAAAATCTACCCTCATTTGTTATATAGGTTCATAGGTTAGCACTAGGCTAACTGCCCTTGCGAGCCATTGTAAGCCTAGCCAATTATCCCTTGTGAGATTCAAACCCTGCACCTTGTGTTTGTAAGGGCAACCACCTTAACCATTGGGCCACCCTCCCCATGAAACCCAAGAGTCTGTACTGGAACAATGAATAGCACAATGAACATCTATAGCCATTGGTCCAACTGGTGCCATACAATTTTCCAATGTTACTAGATTTTTATGTGAAATCTTGAAAAAGCAGTCATTACGATAGAGGATGACATAAATTCCAGTATCTTCATTTTTCCCTTCTGGGCCCTCCAGACACATCTTCCCTGCTGCAAATCAAATTCCATTCCCCACCTATAAGTACTATTCCCTGCTGAAAACTGATTATTTCTCCACAAATTTTTAATCTCCATTATAGTAGTTTTAGGTGGAATATAAATGCAGTGTAATCCTCCTCCCTTGACAGTAGCCCCTTAGTACTACATATCTACCATTATTATCTTTTTCATCCTCTTCTTTCACTATTGGAGCTCCTCTTGCAATTAATACAAGTACTCCTCTTTTCCTTTGTCCCAGGTATTCTGCTGAATAACCATCCTGAAAACCTTTCATTATCAAATTCACATGTTCTATTCTTTCCAAATGTGTCTCCTTTAGCATAGCTATTTGCACTCTACATGTTTTATATAGTTTCTGTACTCTTTCTTTATTGTATAAATGTCCGAGACCATTAAGATTTGAAGATAGTATCGAAAGGGTCATTATATTTAAAAGTTATTATTCCCACCTTCAGGAGTGGCCTTAGGTCAACTGGTGCCCTAGGCAAAAGGGCTCCACGGCACCCCCCACGACACCACCTGGTGCTCCCATCCTGGTCTACCTACACCAGATAAACACTGGAAAAGCACCCCTGCTACAGCGGCGCCCTAGGCGGCCGTCTAGTTGGCCTGTGCCTAAGGCCGGCTATGCCCACCTTTTATTTGTAGTGGGCTTTTTGTTAAGTATCTAGTTTCAGCTTTTGTGTTACATGCACACACTAATGTTTGGCAGGTTGACCTTTTATACAGTTGCTTCTTGTCATATCAAGTTTAAGTCCATGTTGCATCTTAGAAATCTTTTTGTTTTATTGAAAGCCCACAAACAAAAAACTAAATATACCTTAAAAACTTATTAATTTAACTCACAAAACTATGTACATCTTCAAATACTGAAGTTTTTACCTTCCTAATAGGAATAATTGGCCCAGACTGAGAGCCACGCTCACATACTTGGGTTAAACAAAAAGGAAGTTTATCCATGCTAAGACATATATGGTACAGCCTGTGATTCTACTAAGTGATAACTGGCTATGTCTTATCTTTATTGGTCTCCCAGAATGAGAAAACACTTGATTGCTTTCAGGAAACATTATCTCCTCACCATTGAAAGAAAGCTATTAAAAGAAAGAAGCATTCTTATTTTATTGCTCTGTATCAGATTGCCACCATGGAAACATGAGAACCAGATGCAAAGTTGATTCTACAAGTATTTATTTATTTCCTGGAGAAGAGCTTTATGTTCAGTGTTCTTTTTTATTTATTTGCTTTCTCTTAAAACTTGTTACTAGATACAGCCAAGAGCCTTATAGGTTCATAGGTAGGTACTAGGCTATCGGCCCTAGGCCCTATACAAGCCCATCCAAAAAGGTACCCTGGCTTTTGCCACCCAAGAAAATTATTTTCCTGTGCCACTGTCAAGCAGAGCCACAGAGGTGATCCCCGGGGTGAATTTCCTATTTCCCAACCAATCATCAATATTTTTCTTGAAGAGTGCTAATGAGGAGCTTTGTTTGATATAGATAGGTAGTTTATTCCAGAGTATGGGAAGTCTCTGGGACAGGAATCAATCCCTCCGGCATGTTCTGTTTATTGTGGTGACAAGGTTTAGGTCCCTAGAGCGTGTAGCTCGGAGGGATTGGGATTTCTTTAAGTGGAGCATGTCCAACAGCTCTGGGTTTGACATAGCTTTGTATGTTAGGCAGAGATCATTGCGATATGTGACGGAGTAAAGCTAGGGTTTTTTGAGACGGTCTGCGTAGGGCATCTGTTTGAGGCCAGTAATCCTCTTTGTGAGGTATTTCTGCGGCCTTTCCAGTTGTTGTAGATATCTTGTGAGGTATTTACCAAAAGGGGCGTTGTACTCTATAATGGGTCTAATGAGTGATAAGTAGAGGGGAATAATGACCTACTTTTTTCTGGATGAGAAACCTTTTGTGATAAGGTGTGCCACGTAGAAGGATTTCCTGACTACTGTGGTGATGTGATTATCAAAGGAGAGACTACTGTCCACCTGTGTCCCAAGGTCTCTTATCACACTTTTGGTGTTAAGTATACTACCGCCTATGTTGTAGTTCATGGGTACAGAGTTTTTACCAAAGGGGATGACGATGCACTTTTTGGCATTGAGCTTGAGGCCATGGCTTTGACACCAGGCATCTGTCTCATTGAGGTCCTTTTGTAGGATGTCCACATCATTAGGAGTTTCGATTATGGCTCCTAGTTTGCAGTCATCTGCAAACTTCATTAGCCAAAGACCTTCTGTGTTAGCCTGTACTTCAGAGAAGTAGATACGAAACAGGAGAGGACCCAGGACTGAACCCTGTGGTACTCCACTTGTCACTGGTCTGAAGTCAGATTTGGAGTCTGCTACTTTCACAGTGTGGGTTCTGTCAGTGAGCCAGTTGGCAACCCGTCTTGTGACATAGGGATTTATACCTAGTTTAGTGAGTTTATTTATAATTCCAGAGTGGGGGATGGTGTCGAAAGCCTTGGCAAGATCTAGATAGGCTGTGTGAACCACCTTACCCTTGTCTACGACTTTGGTGACTGCTTCAAAGAAGTCTATCAGGTTTAGCAGACATGATCTGCCTTTTACAAACCCGAACTGGGTGGGGTCCAGAGTTTGGAGATTACCAGTGTCTTTGTTTATAAGTTCCATGATGATATGTTCCATGGCCTTGCAGACCAGGCTCATCAGGCTAATGGGGCGGTAGTTCTCAGGGTCCGTGGTGGCTCCCCCCTTATGGAGTGGGGATAGCCATTGCTGTGTGCCATTCAGCGGGCACAAAGCTTGAGGTGAGGCTATGATTGAACATGGTGCATAGGTGGGGTGCCAGTTCGTTCTGTAGTTCATGTAGAACGCAGCCTGGGATGTTGTCTGGTCCCATGGATGCTGTGTTCTTGGCTTTGGAGAGTGTGGTTTTTACCTGTGCAGCCGTGATTACAGGAACTTTGCATTCTTCCGGTATAAAGATGGACTCTTTAGGGGGTGAAAGGGGGGTAAAGTTAGCACTGAACATATTTGCCAGGATGTTGGCAATATCAGTTGGGTCTGTATGTTTAGTGCCATTGTGCTGCAACTCAGAGCAGATCTGAGTGTTGCCATTGAGATTCTTGACATAGCTATAGAATGCTTTGTGGTTGTCTTTAGAATCAGTGGCGATTTTGTTTTCGTAACTAGCTTTGGAGGATTTTATCAGGGAGCGCAGCTTCTTACTGAGGCTGACCAGGGATCCCTTCACTCGTGGGATTTTACTCTCTTTTGCAACAGTTTCTTCCTTGTGTTGTACAGTTTGTTTATGGCAGGGGACCACCAGATTGGCTTCCTTTTTTGGACGATAGCGTCTTGGTTCTGTTTGGGGTAGCACGATCCATGCACTCATGTAAGTGCTTATAAAGTGCAATTGTGTAGGATTCAGTAGTCGTAACTGTATTGTCCATCTGCATGAGTGCCATGAAGTTGACCACTTCTGTCTTAAGAAGCATGAAGTTGGCTTTGGAGAAATTTTTTACCATGGTTTCCTTAATGGAGAGCGGGGGCAGGATGTGGATATCTAGGGTAATTAGCTTATGGTCGGATTGGACCAATGAGGCATTGACTTCAGGTGTGGAAAACCGGTCACTCATGTTGGTAATGACTAGATCTAGGATATTGTTGCCCCTGGTGGGGGTGTGGATATGATGATCCAGGGCATTGGAGTTTATGAATTCCAGAAAGCGTTGAGCGACCGAGTTGGTACAAGAGTAGTTTTCCCAGTTAATAGTGGGGGTAGTTGAAATCGTCCATTATTAGGGTGTTTGGTTGAACCCTAATATTTTCCAGTACATCAAGAAAAGAGGAGTGGGAATCCTGGGGCATGGTGGGTGAGCTGTAGCAAGCTACAGTTTGGTTTGCAGTTTTGCCCAGAGTTAGTTGCACTTAGATAACCTCGGCTGCATTATGCTGAGCAACTAGCCTGGAGGTGTGGATATCCTTAATGAATATAGACACACCTCCGTCTTTGGTGTTCCAGTCCAGGTTACATGGCCGAAAAGTGTGGTATGAGTTATAGCCTGGTAGTGCAGGGGTGCTCTCTGGAGCCTTGAACCAGGTCTCAGTCACTGCACAGATATCGATGTTCTCCATTTTAAGGAGTGCCTCGAGTGAGTGCATTTTGAGATTTAGACTTCTAGCATTGAGTAGCATCACCCTCAGTTTTTGCTTGCCTGTTCCTGTTAAGGTGGTGAATTTATCATTTGAACCTTGCCTAAAAAAGGCACTATAGGGGCGGCAAGAACCTTAGCCAGTATCTGGAATCCCAGGGGTGACAGGTGCAGGCCATCTCTGGCAAAGCATTGTGGTCTGTCGACCATGTCATCCCAGGCAGACAGATACTGGATCCCTTTAGAATGGCACCAGAAGCTTAGCCAATTGTTGAAGTCAATCATGTTGTCCTTGTACTGCGGCATCATTCTGGATGATGGCAGAATGCTACTCAAGGCTAGGGTCATACCTGCCTGGGCTACAAGATCGGAGAGCTCTTCCATGTCTCTTTTCATGTAGTCCAGGGAGGTACGTCTCAGGTCATTCACACCAACATGGACAATGACATTGTCATATTTGTACTTGTTGTGAAGTGACCTGAGTGCGTGGGTTATGTGGTGGATCCTGGCACCCGACAGGCAGCTGACAGTAACCTTCTCCTTTTTAGCCTGGTGAGTGGGACATCAGCCTGCCTGACTATAGAGTCAGCTATGACTAGTGTGTTGGGTACGTTGTTTTGCCTTATTGGCTGTGGTTGAGTGGCACACTGAGTCTTCGGGCGATGTGTCATTTGATCCAGTCATTATCCTATGCAAGAATGAAAAAAGCATGTCACTTTTTCTTTTATTATATTCTTTTGAACAGCCTTTTCTTTTCTCTCTCTCTTAGTGCCTTCATTTCTTAAAAGTAAACAAAGCGAAAGAGAAAAAACGGAAAAAAAAGCCAGGGCACCTGTTTACTGTAGTATCTCCATTACGCTTGAAAATAACGGAGAAAACTTTGCTTTATAGCATGCAGATTTCATGCACTATACAAATATTACTGTTAAGAACACAAGTTTGTTTTACTTACAGTTAACTCTTTCTTTCCTCTTCCCCACTCCCAAGTGTTCCTCCAGACATTAATGACATGAAGTTGGACATATGCTTTAGAGTCCCCTACAAGTTTAACAAAGTAAAAAAGTCTAATATTTCCAGTTATTCTTTCTCTGTCATCTTTCACAAATATAATTAATGCTTTATAATCCCACATTTATTTGTCAATTTCTGAGTTGCCAGTTTTATTCCTGTTTATCTCTATTTCCCAAATTAAGTCTCTGCTTCCTTTCCAACATACTCTCAGTTCTTGTAGTGCATTTTTCTGTCTCTCAAGCATTTTCTGTTGAAACACTAGAAAATGTTTCACTGGCACAGTCTGTCTATGGTCTTTACTAATAGAAGAACAAGAAGCAGAATCTCTTTCTGTTTCACAGCTCACTTTTTGTTGGACAAGCTTTTGTATTTCATCCTTAACATGTTCTGCATTAAAAAAATATATATATTTTGTCCCTCCATGAAGGAATATTCTGAAGAAAGCTGGATACAGCATTTGAATCTCACACCTGCTTCTACACATTCCCTGATTAGTGGAATAAATGTACTCCTCTTCTGCATGGTGTACAGTGAGTAATCATTTTCCATAAACACTCTTGTCTTCCACTTTTAGTGCTTTGTCCTTTTGATGCAGTTTTGTCAGAATCAGTTACTTCTGCTAGTAGGATTGCTAAGTCTAGGTTGCTTTCTCATGGCCAAGTTTGTTTGGAGCATACACACGATGTGCCCTTTCAATTAACAACTCCTACTGTGGAATACCATTCCAGTTGCTTATTTGTGCTTTCATAAAATTAATTCCAACTTCTCTGGTATAGCAGAACATCTCAGGTTTTCCCTGTGTGCTCTGTTCTCTAATTCTGTTATTTTTTGAAACATCTGTTCTTGGGCAGTCTCATGTTCAGCCAGCCTTTTCTTCATTTCATCCTCTGAGTTTTGCAGTTTTATCACCAGATCTGAATATTGGTTTAAAGCTTCTTCCATTTTATCCAGCCTTTTGTTATTTGAGTTGATATACTCCCATCAGTGTTTTGTTTATTTTAATCAGCTCTGAGTACATTTGACTTATTTTTTTTCCTCTACATTATTGGAACTCATGTCTTGCACCAAAGCTGGAGCTTGTACTGGGTTTTTGCTGAGCAGCTGCAGATTTCTTTCCATTCAATGTTTTTCCTCACCTTTTCTGGTTGATTTTAGTTTCGGGTTCTCTGATTTTTTTTTTTTTTGCTGGCATCAAAGCAGTGCACTGACTAGCCAATTACTGACATGTACTCCAAAAAGGAAGAGTTCAGGGGCTCTCGTCTAAGTTTCTGTTTTCACTGGGAGAGCTGAAATTAAGTTGTTACTCAATGTGAAGCCACCTTGAAAGTCCTTTTCCTACAATTTCTTGAAAAAAAGCAAAGCTAATTATAATAACCACAAGATGTCAAATGAGGTAATGAATGTTGTTAATACTACATATAATTGTAATACTATGTGTAATTGTCCAGCCCCATAGAAACCACCATGATATTTTCACCATTCTGTTAACAACATGGCATTGTGTTTATTCCCATTCCGGATTCCTTGAACTCTTTGCCCAGATAAACTTACCTTGATTTCTGATGTGCACATTCTTTCTGAAGCAAACACTCAAATTTTTTGAAAATAATAAAAAGGGAAGCTTTCCACTAGAATGTCATACCTAGGTTAATGGAAGAGACTTGCTACTTGGGTCCAAGCTACAGTTCTTGTTCAGATGTCTTAAACTACTTATATTGTCTTTATGTGTCAGACTGAGGTTTTCAGTCATCAGCTTACACATTTAGTAATTATCAGTATGTCTGCTACCATTTGTGTCAGATTCTGCATTTAGATATGTTTTTTCTGAACACTGGCTTACACTCATCACCCTCTAGAAGTAACCTGCCTTGTGTTTTGAACATTAACACTAAGAAACTTAGTTTGACTCCTTTTAAACC
Source organism: Protopterus annectens (assembly GCF_019279795.1). Lineage (NCBI taxonomy): Eukaryota > Metazoa > Chordata > Ceratodontiformes > Protopteridae > Protopterus > Protopterus annectens. Next base: position 740,021,807 of record NC_056737.1, on the reverse strand, counting down.
TTCAACCACAGCACTCATAAAGTGCATGTATTAGACTATACTTTTTATATGATTTAAATCTTTTAGGAGAAACTTATAAATCTGATATTGACTCCTCTATGGTGGCTGTGTATTTGCATTATTCTCTTCTGCTGCCTTTCTTCAGCTGCTACAGCTAGAGACAGATGCACCTTCTTCTGGCTTGTGCTGTTATTTTATAGACCAAAATTGAAGAACATGCCCAAGTCCTATCTTCCCCTGTCCTTTGCTGCTGTTCACCCAGTTCAGCCTGATGCCCACCATGAAAAGTTCCCAGTTTTGAAGGCTAAAAAGTATAAGTCATTAAAGCAGTTGGTCAGCTGATAGGCAAGTCATCTGCCTGCACTGCTCATGATCCAAGATCAGTTAGTATAGTGGGTACTAAAGGGGTGGCTTGGTGGAGGAAGGATGGAGTGACCAATAGTCTACTTATTTTTTATGTGGAGGCCATTGGTGGTATTCCAGATGAGAAATTACACTTGTCAGTGGGTGGAGATCAGCTCTGAAGTCTTGCTTTTGGGGCAGCTTGGCAGGGGACCTATTGGGGAGGTGTGGGTGGAAGCATACTTACCTACAATATATGTTGCTCCAATGCATGCGCATAGTAACATTCCTCTGAATTAAAATAAGAGGTAGGGCAATAAAAAAAAAAATAAAGCTCTCAAAGTGTTTATGTGGCCGCCATATTACATAACCCATATCTGTAGTGCCTGTACTCTTTGTGAGAGGAGCTTGATGTAAAGTACTGCCATAGCTGTTAGTATTTCATTACATCCATCTGAAGACACGAAAGGTAAAAACCTCTCTCCAGCCGTGCTTCTTATGAAATTATGGTAGTTAAGAATGCCCATTGCTGTTTTTTTTTTTTTGGATGTTTGCCTTCAGTGATTCCAAGATCGTGAAAACACTGGGAAATTAATGATACTGAGGAAATACATAATTTACAACAAATACGACTTAAAAAAAGCAAAAAAAATTTTAAAATACCACCAAGACCACTGATCCAAGAAGTAAGCAATTTTAATGAAACACTTAACGCGTCTGCTTGCACAGCCTTCCAAGATTACTCTTGGAAGGCTGTGCAAGCCGAGGCGCTAAGTGTTTCATTAAAATTGCTTACTTCTTGGATTGGTGGTCTTGGTGGTATTTTAAAATACATAATTTACACTCTTATAGAGGTAAGTCCTTCCTTGAGATAGCCTTGCAAGTTCCATATATCACCAGCTTCCTTTTGACTTGCAAGGGTTCTGGCTTGCACTCATCTTCTAGTTTAGTGACTGAGGCATGCATGACCTTTCTGTGATGTAAACAACACTGTTATCCTGGATGACCTGCTGGAGCTTGCCTGTGGGAGGAATGTAGCAGGGGAGCACTCTCTCAAGTCCATCAGACAGGGTTCAGTGGTTGCACTTGTGTTTGAGGGCTTTACTTCACAGACCTCTCCCAGGTTTAGTAGTCATCAGTATCCTAGATTGAGGGTCGTATACCAAGGCCCTGCTTAACACTTCAGGAAGTTGTTTGATATCTGGAGGCAGCTGTCTTCAAGAATGCAGAAATTCATTCTTAACAAACATAGACTGGTATATACTTCTGTCTCCATGCAGGCCTCTGCTGTCCTAATGATCTCTTTGGAAGGTTTGATTCTGAGCATTGGTACCCCTCCATCCACACTTTGGCTCTAACCATCAACCTCCATACACATTGATTAATTGGAGGCCTGTCTTGTCCACCACTATAGAGTTGGGTTTAAAAAAAGTGTAGAGATTGTCCCTCAATCTGTGTATCCTAGGAAGGTAATTCGGATGACAATTATACCTCTCCTTCCCACAACTGTTCCCTAGATATTCTCTCTAATAAAGAAGAATTTAGATTCAATAATTCCTCTGTGGATTGTCTGTTGTCCAGTGCCTTCTACATAAAAATATCGTATTGAGTGTCTGCAAAAGGGCAATGATATACCAAGGGGCTCTGGCTGACTAAGTTGCAAATGACTGCACTCTAAGAGCACTCACTGAATCCCCAAATGACTTTGCCATCCTGCAGGAAGTTTTGACCCAAATAGATAACTGATGCCAAAATTGTGGTCTGAAACTGAATGCCAAAAAACACAATGTTATACCCTTTGGGACGTCATCTATCCAAGAGAACTACCACATTAACAATAAGCCCCTAAGAGTTAACCCAGTTGTTCAGGATTAGCTAATTTCTGTAGACAATGACCTAACTTTTGACCAACATGTGTTTATTGTTGTCAGAAAGGCCTTCTATATTGCACAGCTTATAAATAAAGGGACTGTGTGTAGGTCTACGGATGTCATTGTTCCCCTTTACTCAGCCCTCATTAGGCCAATCATTTGAATATAATGCTCCATTCACATTTATCTGTCCAGACACGTGCAACAACTGGAACACTCACAGCGATACCTTACTAAAAAGAAATGAAGATTAGATAGTCCTGTCTGGTTAGAGTCCTTGAGACTGGATCACCCTGCTGATCAACTATTTGCCTTAAAGAATAATATAGTCCTCCCCCTGTTGTTTTGTGTTGTGTTCCAAAGGACAAGGGGGAGTTATCAGTTGTACTGGGGGAAGCCACGCATACTTTCTCAGTAGTCTGTCTCATTCTGCATTTTATTTAAAAAATTATCAAAAGAGAAGAACCTTGCCTTCATTTTTCCTTTATTGAATCAAAAGGGTCAAGTTTCTTGTTTGTGTGTCACTGTAAGTATCGGAAACCTTCAGTACAAGAAAAGAAAGTCCTCCACAGGTGAGGGGACCACCTAAATCCCACTGCGTCTTCTGCATGGGTTTTGAAGCTGAATGAATTATAACTCATCAGACTTATTCTGCTTATTGTAAGAGGTATTCTTTTTGGGAAAAGAGGTATCCTGTGCTTCCTCATCCAATTAGCATGTGGTTATTCTGAACTGTATCAGGCAGTTGTATGATTTACTTTTCAGTTATTCCATGGTTAGAGTGCAGATTTCAGTCATGTCAGTTACTTTTAACCTTAAAGAAGACAGGATTATGCCCCAAAACTATATGGTTAAGCGTTTGGGGTCCCTCTGGATATCTGTCTTTCTTTGAAAAAACTATTTCTTCCACAGGACTTTTCTTGCGACTGACTAATATACCCCTCCTGTATCTGAGTCTGCTGGCATGGTGGATGTTCTTCATGTTTCACTGTTGCAGTCATCACATTTGGGTTATCCCTGCCAGGGTAGCCCTCAGCCGGCCTGAATACCAGAGGCTTAGTATTTTTCTGCATCAGTTGCTTTCGCTTCAGGACTGACGTCAGGTCATCAGTAGTATAAAGTAAGGCAGCCGACGCCATTACATTAGTCTTTCTTGCCGTGGAGCCCAAAGCAGAAGCAGTTCACATGAGTGCCAGTCGGCCGCTACCTGAGTTTCATCTTCTGAACTGAAGCTGAAGTCTTCTAAAGCTAAGTACCCTGTAGGGGATCCTTTTTTTCTTGCACTAACTGATGTCAGAAAAAGTTAACAATTGTCTCACCTGTGGAAAGCAAATACCACATCGAGACATTCATTCTTACTGCATCACTTGCTTAGGCCCAGACCATGACGTCCCCCACTGACGCGTTTATGCTTTGTTCAATGCCAGAACTATATGTCGTTGGGTCCTTATTGTAGCTAGATATTTTCGCTTACAGTCATCGAATTCCAATATGGCTTCGGTAAGCCATTTGACAGCAGATCTTCTGAAAAAACGTAAGGATAAAGACAGAGACAGACCGCACAGGTCCAAGCCTACTGGCAATGCTTCCATTAAGCTAGTCATCAGTTCTCCGGTCCTCAGTGAGGAGCTTTCGCAGCCCCTGATGCCCACTTCTGTGGATTTGCAGGCCACTACTGAGACCCTTTTGGGTATGCCACGAAACTCTTCGACTAAGGATCCTGCGGTTGTCTCTCCCTTGGATGAGTCCGGAGCCGCTGAGCAGGCGCCGGCTTCCGAGGAAGTACTTCGCACTACTGATTCTCGACCCAAACCGACGACTTATTTTGCGTCTACCGTTCTTTCGAAAATTACCAAGTTTCTAAGGCCCAGGGTAAGAACCGCACCCAAGAAACAGACAACCCACTCTCAGGCACCTGCTTCCTTGCCTCAGTCTCAAATGCTTAATTAAAATGGCAGAAGACCTTATCTTGCTTATCAGAGGAAGCCAAGCTACCCCTTCCAAAAGAAAAAGAGATCTGTCCCCAGTAGTTTTGTCTAAACAGGAGTCTGATGACTGATGCATCTGAATATGAAGATGTGCAACCCCTTTCTGCTTATGAGGATTCTGATGCAGAGGATTCCATTCCCTCAGCCTCTCCACCAGAGGACTTTTCATTTGGGGAAACCCTTCATACCTTAAGGGAGCATTTCCAATGGGAATGTCAGGACGTCCCTCAGTCTAAAAGAGACTCAGGGAATTCTTAGATCTTCCACAGCACAGACCCCTGGCCATTCCCCCAGTCCTTGATGTTGTGGACGATGTTTTCCTGGAGTCCAGTTTGACTCCTGCACCCAGAAAATCTGATCGGTATTAAAGAGTCCCTGACTCACACAAATTTCTTTTCAATAATGCTACTGCTGACCGTGAGGTAATTTTTCAAGGGCCTAAAGGTGTTAAAGCAACCTCTGCTAAGGATCCCACCCCCTCAGATAGGGATTCCCTTGCAATAGGTAGATGGGGTAATAAAAGTATGCACCTCTGCTGCTCTTGCTATCAGAGCACTAAATTGCCAGTTCCATATGCTAAAATTTCAGCTACGTACCATGGAACTCCTTAAACAAAAAGTGTCTTCCTTTCCTGCTTGTGCAGAATCTAAAGAGTTACAAGAGGTAATGCATTCTGCAAGTCAAGTAACTAAGCACACCTTACACTGTGGTTTTGATGCCCTAGAAGCTTCTTGCAGGGCAGCAGTCACCAGTTCTGTCCTTAGAAGGCATGCATGGCGTAAGGAACAGCCCTTGCCAGACCATGTTAAATGTAAATTGCTGGATGCACCCTTGCACAAAGACAACTTATTTGGCACTAAGGCAGAGGAGGTCTTAAAAAAAGATGGAAGAAAAAGCTAAATCTATGCAGACAGTTAAGGATTTCTTAAAGGTCCAGCCACCCAGGTTCAGTAGGCATTGCCCCTCCAAGCACTGGTCCTTTCCTAATCGCACCAGGTCAGTTCAGTCTAGACCCCGTGGAAGCAAACCCCCCAGACAGCAGCCACAGGAAATGCAGAGATTAAAACAGAGGGGATTCCTCCACTTCAAAAACAGGGGAGTTCTAAGTCACCCCCTCATGGTAAGAACTCACAAAGACTTTCCTCCACCACCCCCTCCATCTGCCCACCTTCATTTACCCCTAGGAGGAAAACTCTCCTTTCACACAAGCACCATTACCAGCGACCGCTGGGTCCTCAACATAGTGTCCCAGGGGTAAAAACGTTCTTTCCACACTCTTCAAACCCCAAAAGGGTTCCCATATCTACCTCCAAACCAGTGGGCAGAGGTGCAAAAGCAAGTCCTTCCCCTGCTCTCTATGAGGGCAATAGAGCATGTTCCTGCAGAACAGAAAGGCCAAAGTTTCTATTCCAGACTTTTTCTGGTACCCAGAAAAGAGGGCACCTGGCTTCCCATCCTCGATCTATCCATTCTAAACACCTTCCTGGTGATACCAAAATTCAAAATGCTCACCCTCCAGCAACTGCTACACATGCTCTCCAAGGATGCTTGGCTAGCCACCCTAGACCTAAAAGAGGCCTACCTCCACATTCCTATCAGGGAATCATGTAGGATATACCTGTGTTTCAGGGCAGGATCTCTGCCCCTCCCTTTGGCTTATCTACTGCTCCCAGAGTTTTCACAAAATGGCTCTGGCCATTGCCTTTTGCAGATGAAGGAATTGCCAAATTTACCCATATTTCGACAACTGCCTAATTCAGGCAGACAGTCAGGAAAAGCGGCTCAAGCACCTGGCCTTTGTAAAGTCCCTGCTGACCTCCCTAGGGTACACTATCAACGAAAAGAAATCCAAACTAGTATCCACCCAAAGGATTATATTCCTGGCAGCAAGCCTGGACGCAGCATCCCAGATGGCATTACTTACACCAGAAAAACAAACTTACCTGACAGCCTACTTCTCTCAACTAGCCACCAGACCCCAGTTATCTGCAAGGAAAATCCTGCAAGCTCTGGGGTTCATGGCATCTTGCATTCTACTCATTCCATATGCCAGACTGCATATGTGGAAATTTCAGTGGTACCTAAAAAGCCTTTGGTGTCATCACTGTCAAGACCTGGAAGCTGTTATACCCATGATACCTTGCCTCAGGAAAGAGTTTCTTTGGTAGGCAGCAGCATGCTCCCACAACAAGGGACTACCTTTCTCACCATCCCCTGCCACCCATACCCTCACCACAGACGCATCAGACTATGCCTGGGGTGCACACCTGGATGACAGGTGCATACAGGGCCAATGGAGCCCACAGCAAATCCATCTGCACATCAATGAAAAAGAGATGTTAGTTGTCCAGCACGCATTGACAGCTTTCAGGCCCCTTCTCTCCCCAGGGGCTCTCCTGATCAAAATAGACAACACCACTGTGATGTGGTAAATCAACAAGCAGGGAGGTACTCACTGCTACCATCTCTGCAGGCTGGCCATGACCCTTTGGCACACAGCCTCTGCCATGCAGCTACACCTGTTAGCATAATTCCTGCCAGGTTCTCTAAACTCTCTGGCAGATCACTTAAGCAGAAATATTCTGGACCCACATGAGTGGCAGCTAGACAAAAGAACCTTCACCCTAATAACTTAGAAGTGGGGCATGCCAAAGGTCGACCTGTTTGCCTCCCACACCAACCATCAGCTCAGCAAGTTCTGCACCAGGAAGCATCACTGCATGGCTTGGAATGTGGATGCCCTGTCCTTCCCCTGGGTCAGTCTATCGGTCTATGCCTTTCCTCCACTACCTGTCATTACCAGAGTACTGCTCAAAGTAAGGGAGGAAAAGCCAAGGACAATTCTTATTGCTCCAGACTGGCCTTGCCAGCACTGGTACCCACTGGTGCGCAGCCTGTCCCCACTGCCACCATGGCATCTCACTCGGACCCCACCCTTCTGTCCCAGAGGGAAGGAGAATTCATGCATCCTCAATTGCAAACCCGCAATTTGGCAGCTTGGCTTATTCCCTAACCAGTGATCAGTCTGCCAACCTCAGTAAACAGGTTCTAGATGTTATAAGTGAGGCCAGACGCCCTAGCACTAGAAAGTCTTATGCTGACAAATGGAAAAGGTTCTGCATCTGGATTCAGGCTAAGGGAGCCTATACGGCACAGCCCTCCCTCCCTCTCATCCTGGATTACCTGGCTGACCTGCTACACAGTGGTCTCTCTTTTTCCTCTATTACAATTCATCCCTCTGCTATCTCTGCTCATTTCCCCACTGAGCAGCCCCTTTTCTCACATCCCCTGATCAAACAATTCCTAAGAGCGGATAGCAATTTGAGGCCACCCAGAAGAGCACCTACCCCAGCTTGGGACCTTAACTCTATGTTGGAAAAGCTCACCCTGCCCCCTTCGAGCCAGCATCTTCAGCAGAGTTAATATTTCTCTCCTAGAAGACAGCTTTTCTTCTGGCCATCACTTCAGCCAGAAGGGTCTCCGAGCTACAAGCACTCATGGCTGTGGAGCTCTTCATCATCTTCCATGCCGATAGGGTTTCCCTCAGGACTAACCCATCCTTCATGCCCAAAGTGGTGTCCAGTGTGGCTCTCAACCAATCCATTAATTTGCCCACCTTTTTCCCTAACCTACAGAACAAGGGGGAAAGGATCCTGCACTCTCTAGATGTGCACAGACAGCTCAGATTCTATCGTCACAGGACTAAGTCATTCAGAAAGTCTGATCAATTGCTGGTTAGCTTTGCTGCAGGGGCAGATGGCAAAGCCATCTCCAAACAAACAGTTTCGAAATGGATAGCACACTGCATCCATTTCTGTTACAAGCAACACGGAAAGCCTCCCCCTAAGGGGGTCAGGGCTCACTCCACCAGAGCAGTTTCCACCTCTGCAGCTTTCCTCAGAGGAGTCCCCACCAAGGACATCCTGGAGGCTGCCACCTGGATATCTGCTCACACTTTCACCAAACATTACTACCTGCCTATCTTCTCCAAATCCAGGGCAGGCTTTACCACTGCAGTCTTGCAGGGCATCTAAGCCAGCCCCTAATCTCCTTGACTGCCTCCACCCTTTTCCTCAGCTTTGTGATGACTGCAACAGTGAAACACGAAGAACATAGTACAGTTGTGTACACTTACCATAAATGTAGATGTTCGAATGTATTCACTGTTGCAGTCCTGGTTTCCCTCCCTCCAGCCCCCTTTTCTCTCTGTCTCTGTCTCTCTCTCTCTCTCTCCTTACAAGGGACATTTTGATATTTACTTTCTGCTGGTGGGGTTCTTCCACCATAACCTGGCTCCCACTTGGGGGCTCCTGACAGGGCAAGAGAAACTGATGTAATGGCATCGGCTGCCTTACTTTATACTACTGATGACCTGACGTCAGTCCTGAAGCGACAGCAACCGACGAAGAAATACTAAGCCTCTGGTATCCGGGCTGACCGAGGGCTATCCTGGCAGGGATAACCCAAATGTGATGACTGCAACAGTGAATACACTCGAATATCTACATTTATGGTAAGTGTACACAACTGTACTTTGTGAAGTTTCTCTCTTGGAAGGTTCTTTTACCCGATGAATAATGAGCAGAACAATGTTTATTATCTTTCTGAATTGCAAGCTTTGTCCTGTTTACTACAGCAAGAGGCAATGCAACATGATGTGGACAGCTCTAACTACCGAAATACTATGTAACCTGCACCCACACGGCTGAACGCAGGCATTACACTATTGAATGAATCAGTGTAGCTGTAAAGCACACCTGTAATATACAGGTGTAACCTCTTTTCCCATAGGAAAAGACAGGTAAATCAGCATTTACTAAGGAGGCCATGTTGTGTTTAAGTATAGCTGGACAACATTCATTGACTGATCAGAGAGCAGATGCTACTCAAAATGCAACTGCTTTGTCGTGTGTGTGCACCTGTGTTAGTGTGCCTGTTTAACTGAGAGCTTTCATATTACTCGGTATCAGGGGACAACCTGACTGCATACAATATGTGCCTTGTAAAATGATAGCTACCATTCCTGGGCATTGCCTGCCTCACATGGGTGTGTAACTATACTCACCTGAAAAGACCGCCATTCTACTGCCCGTACATCTGTGTTGACTTAGTTGTGCATACTGTTTGAGATGACAACCCTCCAGATGCAGCTAAGTGGTAGAGCTATGCAGACGTCTCAATTTGAAAAGATGAAACCTTCAGAACAAACATTATAAAACTTGCTTTGAATGTTTGATACTTCATAATTAACTCAGGCAAGTTACTTTGCATTTTTTGCATTATTTATACTGCAGTTAAAGTCATTTAGCTAATCCGCCAATCTGCATCTGACTAGATTCTGGCTTGGTGTAGGGGCCATCTTGAAGCAGTGGGGGCTTGTGTAGTCAAAAGTGTATTCTGAGTAGAGTAGCACTAAGTGGTGAATTGCAGCTGTTTTCTTTTTCATTGTTGCTGCACTGGCCTTTTCCTTCTGAAACATTGCAAAAGCTAATTTATGCATCTAATACTCCATAATTGACCCGGGATGTTATTTTTGCATTTTTGTACTTTATTTCAATTGAACTTAATTTCATTAAGCTAATCCATCCAAAATTATATTGTTTTGACTGTTTTTTTTTTTAATTTCACTGTTTGCATTGTTTGCATCAAGCTTGGTTCAGGCTTGGTGTGGGGGCCATCTTGAAGCAGTGGGGTTATGTAGTGAGAGTACATTCCTTGCTTCTGTTTCTTGATAGCCTAGCATTAAGTGGGTGAATTACAGCTGTTTTTTTTTTAATTAGTCTTAACTTTTTGCAATCTACTTTATACTGTGATCAGCTAACTTTTTGCAATCTGCTTTGTACTGTGATCAGCTGCACTCAACTGGACTGGACATACCACTGCTGCAGTTGTAGCATAATAGTAGTTCATGTGCACAAGTGAAATTTCCCTTAGTTATCAGTGTAAAAATCCTTCTTCCCTAGGTGATTGGCATCAACCAGTCCTTTGCTGATCTGTGTGGAATTGCATGAACCTGCACAGGCTTGCTGCCTGCTGAGAAGGCCTGCATGCTGCTGTCTCCTGCATATTCAGTTTGACTGCACACTATCCCTGCCTCCATCTTACAAGTAGCAGTTGCAAGCATGGAGAGACAGCAGTCTACCTTCCCTTCCATTGCCAGCCTTCTAGCACTTTGTATTCTAAGGCAATATAATAACTTCCACATGCTCACTGAAAACAAACTGTTGCTCATCTAAGCTGCGTCTATCTAGGAATGGTGTAAACATAGCTGATTTGGAGTCAGCCCTTGCAAAATCCCACAGGTGCAGTAAGCATCACACTGTTTCACCATTACTCATACAAATGTACCTTCCTCATACTATTAGCTCAAAACAGTCATATGCTGATTCTATTTAGAAATCACTGTCTAAGCCTCCTAGAACTCATAAAGTAGGCATCAATGAAACACAACAAAATCCAAATTCATCTACTACATGCACCCCATTCATCAAGTCACAAACAACAATCTCTAAGCCTAACAAGAATAAATCAACTTCGGAAAACTTCGTAGTAATTGGTGACTGTATTGTTAGGCACACTAATACCATACTCACTGGGCTCAAGGACAGGGTTAAGTTAGCTGTCTCTTGGGAGGTAGGATTGCTGATATTTCAAGAGCTCTAACTCGCATCTCCTCTGGTGAATTAGTTATGACATGATGACTATCCATACTGAAGTGAATTATATGGAATGAAAACCCATGAAGGACATGCAAAAAGACTTGATGGAACTTGCTATGCATGCTTCTGTTACGGATAAGACACTGGTCTTGAGTGGTATCCTCTTGTCACCAAAGATTATGCATAGATTCAAAGAAAAGTTAATTGGTTTCAATAATTGGTTACATAGTCTGGTTTCATTCCAGGGGTGTCCAGTATGTATCTTCTTGGAATGAGATAATCAATCCAACTTGCTTTTCCAAGGATGGTCTACACCTCTCATTCAAGGATTTCTGTATACTGGACAAAGCCTTTGCTACCCCCATGGTGCCTTTTTTTAGGCAAAGTTCATCTAGGGAATATCCCAACCTAATCAACCAATCCAATCTCAAACTAGACAACACCGAGGTGGTTGGTCTAAGTAACCAACTGCCTCATCTGGAGGCAGTTCTGTATCTGGAACAAGCCTATGCTTGTGTAGTGCCTGAGACATGGTTCACATGCATTGAGCACACCCCAAACATCTTTGTGCCTGGTCTCTTTGCTTGTATCTTCAAGCCCACTGGAAATGTTGGCAATATCTCAGTTTTCATCAAGGATTTTATTCCTACCAAAGTAATACCCAGTAACCCTCCAAGTGAGCTAATTGAACTCCAGCTTATACTAGGCAAGTCAGACCTTCGACTTATAGCTTGTTATACAACCCCCCTTCCTTGGCCCTACATGATCATGATAAGTTTCTAGCATTCCTGGAAAATATTTATATTAGAAATTTAGCTCTATTCCTCTGAGATTTCAACTTCCCATCCATAGACTGGAATCCTTATACTTCTGTTCTGCACAATGTTTCTTAGATTGGGTAGAAAATAATTCCCTGGATCAAACTGTCCATAACACCAACCAGACCAGAAGTATCTTGGACCTAGTTTTCATAAACTCTGCTGCGGCTGGCTCCTTACCCATAGTAGATCCCTCATTTAAGTCTGATTACCAGCTTGATATCTTTACACTTAGAACATTCTCTCTCATCACAACCAATTCAAAAAATCTAACATTTTACAGTTGTATGACAAAATCATAAAATTTTGTCATACTAACCCCAAAATAGAACCTGGATAAGCACCCACATTCGCATATGATCTTTACGCTGATTTAGATAAATGCATTGATAGGACTGTCTCTACCATTACCAAATACAGCTGCAGATTCAGTAACAACCCCTTGGTAGTCAATAGATATAAATACATTTTGCAACAAAAGGAAAAAACTGCTTAGATTACCTTTTTTAGGCCAGAACTTCTCATCACAATGAGAATATAAAATGTCTCACTAAGAAACTGAAGATTGTTATTAAGACCAGCAAAGCCTCCCATGAGCATAATTTTGCTTCTTAGGCTAAGGATAGTCATTAAGTCCTTCTTCAGTTATGTTAGAAAGTTAAGAAGTAATTTACATCACTGTTCAAATGTTATCTATAATGACACCTCTTGTTCAAATCCTAAGGACATCACCAACTTATTGACTAACAAGTTTGCTGCATATTTCTCCCCGAAACTGTGACCCCACCCCAAACATACCAGAGTCACCCCCACCACCACCACTTTGTCCAAAGTCCTTGCTGATCCCTCATTGATTTCAACATATGTCTTGACACAGGGTATGTTCCCGATCAATAGAGCATGTCATGATCCCCCTTCATAAGGGTGGCCTCACCACTGGCTCAAGCATCTGTAGGCCCATTAGCCTCAATAGTCTTATCGGCAAAGCATTGGAGCACATCATCACTAACCTAATAAACCAGGGCATTAAGAATTTAACCAGACTGAACCTGCAGCAGTTTGGATTTGTTAAGGACAAGTCATGCTTCTCAGTCTTGTGAACAACTTTGGAGTAGTCATACAGACCATGGACAGTGATCACACTATTTATGCTACCTTCCTGGATCTAGCAAAAGCATTTGATGCTATACCACATGATTGGATTGTACACACGTTAATAGCCTTAAACGCAGATCCCTGTGTGGTAAGATTGATTGCAGACTGGCTCAAGGACAGAATGCATGTTGCCAGGGTTGGTGATGCTTCTTCAGTTAAGGAAAAGGTGACCAGTGGCATTCCCCAGGATACTGTATTAGGGCTCCTCCTTTTAGCCATTTATTTCTCTGATCTCAATACAGGCAGCAAGGATCTCTGACTAAGTTTGCCAATGATTGTAAGTTGGGTGTAGTTTTCAGTTCAAGAACTAATACAAATTCCCTCCAAGCAGAACTGTCGCACATTAACAAATGGTACACTGAGAAAGCCTCAAACTTAATGCTAAGAAATGCAGTATCATTTCCTTCAGCAAACAGCAATTTACTACCACCTACTGCCTCAATAACCACCCTGTCTGTAATGAGTCTGTTATCGGAGACCTGTGCACCATGGTAGATTGCCCTTCTCCTTTGATTACCATGTAACGATCATAGTCAGGAAATCCATCTTTATATCACAATTTACCCACCAAGGCAGAAGTGTGGCTGACCCTATGCTGGTACCGTGAAAAGCAAAAAAAAAACTAACATTCCTTTTACTGGCACACCAACCCAGTCATATGCATGACACACCTCCCCTCCCTCCTGCCCCAGCCATTCAGGTCCCATTTCTTTGCCCTGTCCCCAAACCTCCTTCAACATATTTTATTTAAAAAAATAATTTTAAACTGTAGCAAACTGCTTTCTACAAAGAAAACAAACAGTTGCTATAGTTTATACCTTGCACTGGGTGCTACAGAACTCATGTTTTAGTTTAAAAAAAAAATCTTCTTTTAAACTGTAGCAAAGAGTCACTATAGTTTATACCTTGCCTGCACAGAACTTTAAAGTGCTCAGATTTTAGTTAAAAAAAAAAAAAAATATTCAACTTTTAAACTTTACCAAACTGCTTGCTACAATGTGTCAAACAATTACTACAGTTTAGACAACACATGGACAACTACAGTGCTCAAGTCTGAGCACAAATGCAATACCAGCTTTCAAAAGCCAGTATTACATTAGAGGGAAATTGGGATCAGCTGATCAAGCCCACCACCAAACACTTTGTATTCGGGGCAGTTGCCCTTCTTGCCATGCCCTAGTTGTACTGCTACACAAAGGACATCTCTTTCAAAACCAAAATAATTATTGCTGCACTGTACTCTGCCCTAGTTACACCCATTATAGAATGCAGTATACACTTTGGCATGTATATCCCTAGACATATAAAAAATTCAAAACCACAGAGTTTCCCAACAGAACGAATCTTGTGTCTGAAAAATCTTTTCTGTCCAGAAAGGCTGAAGTCACACTCCTTGTTCTCAGTGTCATATAGACACTTGAGGTGAGGCACATGCTTTGCTGTACTTTTTTTGCTTTCAGGATTCCCATTATGCAAGCTCTCCTTTTTTGATATGTCAAGGAATACAGCCAACACTGGAACGGGATCTGAATGTACATCAGAGAATAATTAAAACTAAGTGTAAAATAAAAGTAAATAAAACTCCCTTCTGCACTTACATGATATCCTACCATTTCTTATCAACTGCCATGTGATGTTTCCAATGTTATTTTAATAATTGTATGCGGAGCTCTTCTCCCCGGGCCTCCACAGAAAATGGGTCTCTGTTGATCCAACTGGACTTTCCCGGTAAACAGATGTCAAATAAAATAAATAAAAGTGGAAACATAGGGTTATCACCCAGCATCTTTGCTTGTTCTGGAATAGATTCCCCTTGTATGCAAAGCAATATTCTTCCCTGTCTGCCGTCAAACATAGCTTAGAAGCTGGATAGGTACCCTAAAATGCACTCTGTGACTTGTGAGGCTTGCCCTCTTTGAAAATGTTGATAAAGCCTGATGATAATTTTTGTCAGGGTACACATGGACGGTGGTGATTCCTGTGATTTTCATTCTGATGTACTAAGTGCTTTCTCGCAGCTGCATGTCTATGTAATATGAGCAATGATGAATCTTCATACTGACTGTAGTGTATCATAAGGTGACCATCTTTTCTGAATTCATCCTTTTGAAATTACCGTACAGTACATTACATGAATTTTTCTTTGAGAGCTACAATGCCACTGTCGTTTTCTAAACTTCTGAGCTTTAAAAAATGTTGTAAAATCCTTCAGAAGTCTAATAATGAGTTTTGCTGCTTCATGGAGTTGTTGAATGTTAGTTTACTCTATACATAATAGGAAATAACAGGATAATTTTTGCACATTAGCTTTCAGGTTGTACACATGAAGAATGAGATTGGAATTGTAATACAGTTGCTTGCACTTACAGCTGTTCTGCTACATGCTTTCAGAAGGTAGGTGGACTACAAAGCATTTATTTCTTTGTTAATTTATGTGTTTCATTCTGTGTAAATGATAAGGTTGTATTCATTTCATTGCCAAATAAGGGCATATATTTGATCAAGAAGTATTTACTCTATGTTTGAAATGAGCTTGCAAGTAATACTTTATGCTTTCCCCTCACCTTCCTTAGCAAGGTCTCAGTGTCTTAACCTCCTTACCAGAACAGCAAAGTGATATTTGTTTAACATAAGCAGTTATAAAGCCCTTGCATATTTTAGCTTAAAAACATTCCCCCCTACATTTTATCCACCTTATGAGGATTGTTAATAGTGACGTGAGTCATCCACAGGTAATGCAGAATGCAGTTATTTGTTAACTGATATTAGTTTTTTTCTACTTATGATTAACAACCAATTAATCAAGTTCTAACTGCCTAAATTCATAATCATTTTTTTTTATAGAAGATTGAAGGTTAAGGTTTGTGTAAGATAATTTGGCACTTTACTGGGAAGTTGTTCCTTTCCCCACTGTTGTGTGACTATGGAGTTAGTATGTATAGGTTTAGAAGGTGTGGAGAGCTTTCACCTACATGTATGGTAATACGGACTTGCCTTATGCAAAAATTCTTATTTTGATCTCTCCAGGTAGATTGTGTATGTTATTAGTCAGCCATGATCAAACTGTTTTTTTAATGCTCATGCATTGAACATTTGTAGTGAAAGCATGTTAGTCATCAAAGTCATTTTGTACAAACATATTGTTCCAAGCATTGCATGTGGTTTGTACTGGATGATGATTACTTTTCATGTCAGTAGGTTACCCTGTCAACCTGATTTTGATCTGGATGAGTTGAGCAATATTTTTGGTCAAACTCAGAGTCACTCAAGGGAATTGTCTTTCACACAAGCTACAGTAGCCTGGCAGTTGACTATAATAGTGGGGAATGTGAGACACTGTTGTCAAAAAATTTTCATTATTTTTATGATATATGTGGTATTAAAACAAACTAAAGAACAACTCCTGAAGACCTGATAATATTTTGTCAGTTGGCTAGCAGTTTGCATAGAGGATTAATGTTATTAGCTGTTAAATGTCTCCTCCCAGTAGTTCACAGTTTGATTCACCCTGCCTTCATTTGACTACTATTTGACTCGGAGCAACTCATTTAACCAACCAGTTCAGTAGAGCTGGCAGTTGGGAAACTAGGCTAGGTTTCTCAGTGGTTTCCTGGACCACATGCTGTGTAACTACCTATGAACCTTTGAAGTTTTTCAAATGCAGTTGAAGTACCTCCATTATATACAAGGACCACTATAACTTGACACTAAATTTCTGGAACATGTTTAATTGGTCTCCCTATTGAAATGTTGTGACTAGAAATGCCAAGTGGCAAAAAGCTAAAAAACACAGGAGAACAGCAAATCTTGAAAACTGTTTTCTCCTTAAAACTTCTTTTTTGCAGGGGGGGGGGGGCAAACCACTTACAGCCCCCCAAATTTCTATGTAGCAAATCTGAGATTGCTGTACCATGAAGAAAAGGGAAAATTCTGAAATGACATCTCAGAATTAGTCTGTACAAGTCTGATCTTTTGGCCATTCAGTCTCCATGTTTCAGGACTCGCTGTAGCAGGTCCTGACATTTTAAATGGTTACCATTTAACTATAATGATAGTATTAGCAAAATGTGAGGGTATTCCCTATGTTATGTTGAAAATTATTAGAAGTCTCCTGGAGCCAGTGTTCTGTATTAATTAATTAATTATTTTTTTTAATTTTATTTTATTTAATTTTTTTATGGTATGGCTATTGTTATGGAGGCAGCTGCCATTGGTGGACCAAGATGCAATACTTAGTCTTATAAGCTGTTCAGTTTCAAGTTCAAGTTTGTTTATTTGCTTGTGTTAAATATGGAGCTTTTCTCCCTGGGCTTCTGCTGAAAATAGGTTTTATCCGAGTCAGACTTTCTTGGTAAATAAAGATAAATAAATAAGTAAAATAATGACCATGGAAAACAGGATATGAACTAGAAGAAAATCAATAACTAACACAAAATATTAGACAAATGGTGGAAAAACAAGACTATGTGAATGATATATCAAACACACTCTATGACACAGATCACTATGAAATAGTTTCCTGAGGAGGAATAGACATAGCTCAAAAAAGCTAATGCTATTCCTGGAAGATAGTTTATTTCAGGGTGTGATTAATGAACAAACTTTTAGATTTTTGTTTAATGACCACCCATACATCCCTACTGCCTTCAGAATTCCGAAAGTGCATAAAAATGTTTTTCATTCATCATATCGTCTCATCATAGCAGCACACAATAGTTCTACTTATTCAATGGGGGTCTTTATTGACCGTTTATTGAAAGATACATTCATTCCTATTAAACATGTGTTAACAGATTCATGGGACTTCCTTGGAAGAATTAAACAAGAATATTTCTTAGAATCTAGGGGATTTTCTACTATAGATGTAGTAGGCTTGTTTAGCTCCATACCACATGAAATAGGATTGGAATTATTTTCAGAGGCTTTATTAGAATATACTACATTGAGGGGGCCTCTTTTCAATTTTATTATTGATGCTATAGAGACCATCTTACAGCACAACTATTTTAGTTTTGAAAATTAATTTTTCAGGCAGCTAAGAGGTGTTGCCATGGGGTCAAGCTGTGCCCCAATGTATGCCAACTTAGTGGTAGCAGCATGGGAAAGGAGATACATTTTCAACTCAGGTTTTGAAGAAGGGTGGTTTGTTTACTTGCATTACCTGGATGATATTTTTGTTTTATGGAAAAGGGAAGAAAAAATGGTAAAAAATGTTTGTGAATACATAAGCAACGTGTGAATATTTTAAGTTCACTTATAATTTCCATGCTACAGAAATTAACTACCTGGATGTCACCATTAAAAAGAACTATGAAACACAAGGGTTTATATCCAAGGTTTTCCGCAAGTCCATATATTCAAACAGTTTTTTGGCATTTGAAAGTAACCACCCATATTACATCAAAGGAAACCTAGTTAGAGGCCAGATGATCCGATGAGCCAGAATGTGCTCCACTGTTACAGATTTTAAATTAGAACTCGGAAATTTGAGTTCTATGTTTCTGGCCAGAGGGTACCCCCCAGAAATGGTTTACGATTTGGCTGACAAAATTCTGAGGGGGTGGGGAGACAAGTTTGTTCCACTTTTAGGTCAAGATACAACTACAAATAGGGTGGGGAGACCCAATAATAATAAAAAACAAGAATATATCAGCACTATGGTTACACAGTTTGGAACTTTTGATGGTAAAGTCAAGGGTATTTTGACTCACAATTGGTTAATATTGCAATGTAACCAAGAGTTAAGTAACAAACTGGGAGAAAACCCCCTATTTACAACTAAGGTGGGACATAACTTGAAATTTTTGTTGGAACATCCCATCCACCAACAACCCTCCCAAGGAGGTACAACTAGTTGTGGTTTATAAAAAAAACAACAAAAACTGCTGGCACGTAGCAAACTATGAAGACCAAAAACAGGAACGACACGCTAAGCTGAGTCTGAACCACTAGTTTAATAAAATAAAATGAAATGAAGTGCTTTTCGTTTGCTTGTAAAGCAAACTTCATCAGATTACAATTAAACAATGCAGGAAGCACTGAAATAGTAAAGGTATTATATATTATATAAATAGTAGGTGGTAAATCATACCAATCAGGACGAACGGCATCAAATACACATATTTAAAGATACATTCCCTCATTAAAGAACAACTACTAGCTGTTGTTGTTTGTCTTTCGGCTTTTCCCGGTAAGGGGTCGCCACAGTGGAACTCCGGTCCGCTAATGATTGCCAGTAGATTTTATGAAACGCCGAGGTGCCAGCTCGACGCCCAACCTTCAATGAAGGCACGTCCATTTACGCACGCATGTCTTTCGAACGCTACCCAACCGCAGGGAGGACATGCAGACTCCACACAGAAGGCACTCCCAAGCCCAGCCGAGAATCGAACAGGAGAACCTCTTGCTGTGAGGTAACAATGCTACCGCCGTACCACGAACGACTACTAGCTACTAAATTTAAAATCCAATGCAGTAAATAAACCAAAAAAGTGGTTATAAGACTTATAAATATTTTTATTTATATTTATTTATTGTATCATTTTCTATTTTCATAGATGTTATTAAGATTGCTAGTGGCCACTGGTAGTACTGTTTGTACCAGTTATTTTATTATACTCAGTGTTTTAATAATAGCCATACAGTTATATTCAGGTATTGAGTCTTTATGACATCTAAGATAAATAGCACTTAGTAATAAATGACTTTAGAGCTATATGACATATTATAAAAATATTTATAAGTCTTATAACAACTTTTTTGTTTTATTTACTGTATTGGATTTTAACTTTAGTAGCTAGTAGTTGTTCTGTAATGAGGGAATGTATCTTTAAATATGTGTATTTGATGCCATTTGTCCTGATTGGTATGATTTACCACCTGTTAATATTTCAGTGCTTCCTGCATTGTTTAGTTGTAATCTGATGAAGTTTGCTTTATAAGCAAACGAAAACCGCTTCATTTCATTTTATTTTATTAAATTAGTGGTTCAGATTCAGCTTAACGTGCCTTTCCTGTTTTTGGTCTTCATAGTTGTGGTTTATGCAAGTACAGTCCCTATATTTACACAGGTAAGGAATTAATGGTAGGTGACCCCCAGAGAAAGATTTATTTGAAAAAAGGGAACTGTGATAGCAGTGAGTTAGTATACATAGTCATTTGTCAAGACTGTTATATGTTCTACATGTGGAAAACAGAGAGATCCCTATGTAAAAGAATATATGACCATTTATATGCTATTGAGACAGACAATACTAATAATGCGTTATATAAGCATACACTCTCTTGTGGGTTAGGCAAGGATTTCGTTTTGGTATTTGGAAATTATTAAGAAAGGTATTGGGGGGGGATTGGTTAAATAACATATATAGAAGTGAGTATAGATGGCAGATTTTGTTAAATGCTACCCACCCTCCAGGTCTGAATGACCATGTTTCCCTTGTACCTATACTTAAAGAGCGACCAAGCTATGAACTGTGAAAGTTTTTATAGAATGTTTTTGAATAATATATGTTTTGTATTCATATTAACAATTATTTTCATTTAAAATGGTAATAATTAATGCAGTGTGATTTTAGAATGACTACTTGAATGTTTTAAAAGCTCATGAATACTTTTATTGGATAATTGAATTATTTAAGTACTTAATTGATGTTAACTAATTCAAGGATAAAACCACTTTGTGACTGGATGTTAACTGTTTTGATAAAGTCCTGTAGTGTGGCGGGCGAAAGCGCTTGACCTATTTTGTGGCTGTGAATAAACGGAAGAGTTTTACTTTGGACTCTTCTTTTTGTAACCGGTCTGGTTCCACGAGTTGTGTTGGTTTATAAATTTCTGGAACATGTTTAATTGGTCTCCCTATTGAAATGTTGTGACTAGAAATGCCAAGTGGCGAAAAGCTAAAAAAACAGAGGAGAACAGCAAGTCTTTAAAATTGCTTTTCTCCTTAAAACTTTTTGCGGGGGGCTGTACCATGGAGAAAAGGGAAAATTCTGAAATTACGTCTCAGAATTAGTCTGTACAAGTCTGATCTTTCGACCATTCAGTCTCCATGTTTCAGGACTCGCTGTAGCCGGTCCTGACATATTAAATGGTTACGGTTTAACTATAATGACTGTATTAGCAAAATGTGAGGGTATTCCCTATGTTATGTTGAAAATTATTGGAAGTCTCCTAGAGCCGATGTTCTGTATTAATTAATTAATTATTTTTTTATTTTATGTTTTTTTTTATGGTATGGCTATTATTATGGAGGCAGCTGCCATTGGTGAACCACGATGCAATACTTAAGTCTTATAAGCTCTTCAGTTTCAAGTTCAAGTTTGTTTATTTGCTTGTGTTAAATATGGAGCTTTTCTCCCTGGGCTTTTGCTGAAAATAGGTTTTATCCCAGTCAGACTTTCCTGGTAAACAAAGATAAATAAATAAGTAAAATAATGACTGAGGAAAATAGGATATGAACTAGAAGAAAATCAATAACTAACACAAAATATTAGACAAATTATAATAATAAAATAAAATAAAATGCAAAAAATGTTCCCAATAGTGTTGAAAAATAGATGTTAAACTGCAAGAAAAGTCAAAAAGATAGAGCCTTTGGGCAGTCATAAACCCCTCATTATGGACATTAGTTTCAGCCTCCTAGGCATTCCTGTATTTGAAGTCTGTCACTTGTTAAACAAATTTTTGAATGCTGGAAACATACCTTTGGGAATGCCAGCAGTGCCAGCATAGCCTGGGTGTCTAAGCTCATGGAAAGGCGTGGCCAAAACTATGCATGACTGTCTTGCAAACAGGTGCACCCAAGCCATGCAGGGCCAGAAAAACCATGACTAGAACTGGAAAATAATCCCTATTTATGTTGGCAGCCAGTGGAACTCACACAGAATCAGCATAGTATGTTGGTAGCAAGATACACCAGAAAGTATCTGGGCTATGGATTTTGAACCATCCGCATGTGCTGAAGTTCACATTCAGGAAGCTGCAGGTACAGTGTATGGAAAGATACCGGGGCACAAACTGCTACAGGAAGGTTTGTAGGCGAAATAAGATGCTTAACAAAGCCTGTGTTCATGAGACAGAAAAAGGTAGTTCTGACAACAGTAGATCTGTGGCTCCTGAGGGTTTGCTTGTTATCAAGAACATCATAAAGACTACTCACCTCTAATATAAACTCAATTTTTTTTTTTGCCATTATGGGTAATATTAGCAGAAAAAAAACTATTGCAGGAGAATCCCCATGAAGTGTTACGTATAGCCATGGCCACGCATTTGAGGTATTGATCTCAAAATGTTTTTAGCCTTCCAGTCATAGTTGCATTGCAAGTCATCTTCTTAAAATTAGGCATACATTTTGGAGGGAAAGAGGTACAGCTATATATTGTAAAAGTAACAGTGGTAACATAGGTGGTTTCTTTGGTTTGCCTCCATAAAGTCGCGAGTGGTTTGTCCGTCTAAATGGCCAAAAGTACAACAGCAAAAAAACATAATCTCGTGCCACATATTTTCGAATGGCTTAAGTGTGAATGCACTCTGCCATTTGCACAGATAACATGATGTTCGAATTTGGGATTCCACCTATTCATTTTCGACATTCTGCCGTCAACATATTCTGTTATTACTGTCGATCATATGCACGATCGTACAAACCGCTTGTGACCTTATGGAGGTAAACCATTTTCTTCATATAAAGTCTTCTAAGGGAAGCATATAGGCAGTGAATGATAGTGGACATACTATATAATCCACTGGTACACCACAAGAAAGAGAGAAAGTGGCAGAATAATTCACCTCAACACTGCTCTTTGAGTAATCCCAGAGGGAGGCAGGAGGTAAACTAAAATAGTACTACAACAGTGATGCAGTAAAATTGTAAATGGTCCAATAGGATACCATGGTCCACTGTGCCAGAGGTTGATAATAGATCCAACAAGAACAGAATAGAATATAATAGTTACTTAATATCTTACCATGATGAGACCATTAAAGACCCATGGAAGTACTGTTTCAATACTGTGAATTGGGTCATTGCTGTCATTCAGTCATAATTAAACTGCAAACACTACCTTCTCCAAAATCTTATCTTCCCCCAAGAGGGCAGATTGGAGTCAAGTCTGTTGTTTCCCGATCATCAGAGTCTAAGCCATCCTCTTACAGGATAAGAATAACCAAAGTCATCTTAGTGTAGAAGGAAAAACTCCATCCTGAAGAGATTAAAACCAGGTCATGTACATAGAATGAGATC
Organism: Protopterus annectens; assembly: GCF_019279795.1. Classification (NCBI taxonomy): domain Eukaryota; kingdom Metazoa; phylum Chordata; order Ceratodontiformes; family Protopteridae; genus Protopterus; species Protopterus annectens. The sequence continues at coordinate 739,998,728 of NC_056737.1, read as the reverse complement.
ATCTTAGTAGGGCAAGGGTGCACACTGTAGTTAGTTGTGCACATGCGGAAAGTGAGAGATTGTCATTGCAACTGGATAACAAGAAGTCAGACAAAGTCAAAAACAGTAGAATCTTCACAGGACTACCTACATACATTGCTGGCAGAGTGGGTATAAAGCCAGATCTGACTGAGATACATGCCATAAAAGAACTGAGCAGCTGGATTACCTTTCTGGGTGGTCAGGTATTATGGACTGTACAGCTTTACAGCCACATGGAAGAGAACAGCTGGTCAGTTTACAGCACCACCTGTACTCTAAACTATGCCTAGTCCTCCTCATCTCATGACAGAGTTCAAAGTCAGACCATGGCTGTCCTGGTCTGAAGAGGACCAGGTATGCATGCCTGGTAGATAAGGTGTAAGAAGTCCCAGTAAGTGTCTGGTAGACATCAACTAGCTCTTCCACATCATTAGCACATCCTGAAGGTGGTGCTGCACTGCACTCAAGATGCACTCACTTGAAGCACTCCTCAAAATGGAGAACATCAACATTTGTGCTGTAATGGAGACCTGGTTTAAAGCAGCAGAAAGAACCCCTATGCTACCAGGCTATAACTCATTCCACACCTTTCGGTCCCAGAACATGGACAGAAGTTCCAAAGGCGGTGGTGTCTCCATATTCATAAAGGATATGCACACCTCCAGACTAGTAGCCTAGCATAACGCATCTGAGATACGTCAGGTACAACTAACATTGGGTAAGACGGTGATTCAGGTCGTAGCCTGCTATAGGTCCCGAGCCATGTCCCAAGACTCTCACTCCACATTCCTAAGCACCCTGGAAACTATTAACATCTAACCCAACACTCTCATAATAGGTAACTTCAACTACTCCTCTATCAGCTGGGAAAACTACTGATGCACCAATGCACTGGCCCAACGCTTCCTGGAATTCATCATTTCTAATGCCCTGGACCAGCTCATTCTTACCCCCACTAGAGGAAGCAACATCCTTGACCTGGTTATTACTAACATGGGCAACCATTGCTCTATACCAATAGTGAATTCCTCCCTGGTTAGATCCGACCACAAACTAATCACCATGTAAATCCACATCTCAACCACACCCTCCGCAAAGGTATCCACCATGAAAAACTTCTCCAAAGCTGACTAAGGACTCCTAAAAACAGAGGTGGCTAACTTCACGGCACCCATGCCAATGAAAAATAGATGCATGACTGCCGAATCATACACCAATGCACTGTACAAACACGTACAAAAATACATGGAATTAGCCATACCCAATAACCAAGACACTCTTCTCCAAAAAATGGAAGCCAGTCTGGTGGTCCCTGCCATTAATAAACTCTACAACAGAAGGAAGAACCTGTTGCAGAAAAAGGTGAAGTCCCAAGACTGGAAATATTCCCTTATTAGCCTCAACAAAAAGTTGAGATCCCTCATCAAAACCTCCAGACCAGGTATGAAGGCAGAATTACAACAGACAGTAAAAACAACCACAAAGACATCTGTAGTTATGTCATGAATCTCCGTGGTAATACCCAGATTTGCTCTGAGTTACTGCACAATGATACCTCCTATACTGAGCCAACAAATATTACCAACATACTGGCCGACAGATTCATTGCCAACTTTACCCGTCCCCCCCACAAAGGACCAATCTCAATATCAGAAGAATGCTATGCACCCAGCATTGCTGCAGCACAGGTTAAAGCTGCATTGTCTGAGGCCAAGAATACAGCATCAATGAGACCCAACAATATCCCTGGCTGTGTTTTATATGAATTACAAAGTGAATTGGCACCACATCTGTGTGCTCTCACTCCCAGCCTCGCTTCAAACTTTGTCCCTACCGAATAGCACACTGCTACAGTCATCCCTCTCCATAAAGGAGGAACGATTACAGACCCTGGAAATTATCACCCCATTAGCCTGATGAGTCTGATATTTAAGGCTATGGAGCGCATCATCATGGACCTAATTAACAAGGATATAGGGAATCTCCAAACTCTAGACCCCACGCAATTTGGTTTTGTAAAAGGTCGATCATGCCTGCTCAACCTGGTTGACTTCTTTGAGTCAGACACCAGAGCAGTGGATGAAGGTAAGGCAGTTCATACAGCCTACTTTGATCTGGCCAAGGCCTTCAATAGCATTCCTCATTCAGGAATTATTGATAAACTCCGCAAACTAGGCATCAACCCGTATATCGTTAGGTGAGTTGCAAATTGGCTCACAGGTAGAACCCACAGTGTGAAAGTAGCGGACTCCAAGTCAGACTGCTGACCAGTCATGAGTAGAGTCCCACAGGGATCAGTCCTGGGTCCTCTCCTGTTTAGCATCTACTTCTCAGAAATCCAGGCCAATATGGAGGGACTCTGGTTGACCAGATTCGCAGATGACTGCAAGCTGGGAGCCATTATTAACTCCCCAAGTGATGCAGACATACTACAAAAAGGCCTCACTGAGACCAATGAATGATGTCGAAACCATGACCTTAAGCTTAATGCCAAAAAATGCGTCATCATCCCCTTTGGGAAAAACTCAGTTCCCACTAATTACCACATTGATGGGAGCCTACCGAACACTGAAGATGTTATAAGAGATCTGGGGACATAGGCTGACAGCAACCTCTCCTTTGACCATCACATTGCCACTGTGGTCAGAAAGTCCTTGTGTGTGGCACATCTCATTACCAAGGGTTTTGCATCCAGGAAGAAAGAAGTTATCATTTCTCTCTACTCTTCCCTCATTAGACCAATCATAGAGTAAAATACCCCATTTGGCATATACCTCACTAAACACCTGCAACAGCTGGAGAGGCCACAAAAATACCTCACAAAGATGATCCTAGGCCTTAAACACATGTCCTACATGGACAGACTCAAAAAACTCCAGCTATTCTCTGTCTCATATCGTCTACTAAGTGGCAATCTCTGCTTGACTTACAAAGCCATGTCTGACCCAGCTCTGTTAGAAATGCTACATCTAAAGAAATCCCAATCCGCACCACATGCTCCAGAGACCTCAACCTCATTAATTCAACAGAACATGTTGGAGGGACAGGTTCATAACTCAGGGACTGCCTATGCTCTGGAATATACTTCCCATACATGTCGAGCAGAGCACCTCACTAGCCCTCTTCAAGAGAAATCTTGATGAGTGGACGGGAAATAGAAAGTCCACCCTGGGGATCACTCCAGTGGCTCTACTTGATAGAGGCACTGGGAACTAAAGACGGGTGGCACAATGCCAGGGCACTTCTATGGGCTAGGCTTGCAAAGGCCCTGGGGCCATTAGCCTAGTACACACCTATGAACCTATGTGTATGTAACTGAACCAAAAAGTAGAGCAAAAGGCTATGAATTTGGTGAGCTGAATGATTCTTTTAAAAGGGATTGCACAATTTGTTATATAAAAACTGAAGAAAACTAGGAAAATGCTATTGAGAAAGAGACAGACTGAACTTCCTAAAAGCTGTCTTTGGGTGAAAACAGTTCTGTTCAGAAAGTTGAATATCTTGAATAGTGACACTGAAAAGATACCTGAAAAGGATCTTTTCAGGTATCTTTTCAGTGTTATTATTTAAGATATTAAATTTTAAAAGGTCAAACCTCAAATAACTCGAACAGCTGTTTTATCAGTAGCCCAAGATTGCTTTGTGGCCATTTCTCCACTGTGGTGCTATCTCATTGTTGATATGAATAATTAGCAGGAGGTGTGAGGGATGGAGGGGGGGGGGCTTGCCCTCATTAATAGAGCATGGTATTATTTAATTTGTTTTTTCATTTTCATTGTTTTGAGGATCGATATTTTGGGTCTGTCTTTTCATTGTCGCTATTTAGGGCATTTGACTTTCTGATGGAACCTGTGCAAGACAGTGAGAATACCAGTCTATGGATATAACAATTAGTTACTAAAAGGGTATATGTAGATATATATAGATATATGAAATAAAATGCAAGTTAAATAATATGTTGAAATAAAAGTAGGTTGTATTGTAAAAGTAATAGGTTTAAAAAAAGAGTGCCATGCGACAGTGTAGCAAATAAAGGATTTAAGGTGTAGGTCAGAGAAAACAACATAATGTTGAAGTTCTGGTTTGCAGTAGATGTGTTTATATGTGTGGTGGCCCCTACTCTGGGCAAGTAATCAAGGAGACTCGGTCCTTACCACTGAAACCATTGAGGGATGGCAACTAGGAGCAAAAATAGATACACACAGTATTTTCAGATGCAGCTGTCTGCACCAAGCACCATTTCCCTTAAGAGCACACAAGGAACACTCTCCAGACCTGGGGCTGGACTCGCTCTCTCTGTCCAGGCCCCGCAAAACAAGACTCCACACTGACCAGTTTGGAGCTCTGTGTCCCTGTTCCCAGTAGCTGATACACACACTTGGATATTTGATTTTCACATATACACACACACAACACCTGGGAAAGGCTGGCACAGATTTACCAGCTGTGCCCCCTCTGCCCAGGCTATGAGGTAATTACGTTGTTACCAGTCAGCTACTGTAAGGCTCTTACAAGGGTACCCAATTATGCTTAGTAAAACTAATACTAATACAAATGGTAGAGAATGACCATGCAGCAAGGCTTTCAGGAGCGGCCACAGTATCAATAAAATAAGCATAAGTACTCTCAAGATGTACCAGCCACAATGAATGGTATAGAAATATTTAATAATAAATAATAAAATAGAAAACATGAGCATACTGAATATCTAGTTGCAGTAAACACCAGAGTTTCAGTCACAAGACATATAAAAAATAACACAGTTTGATAGATTCACACAGATGCAGAAAAAAATCTCACTATATTTTCCTGACTGACTAAAGAATTACTGTTCCCTGGTTACTTACTAATGCAAGGCAAGACTATGTGTGCTGATACTACAGCAAGATGAGGTGTGTGGTTGTGCGACACATCTGTGAGAGATGTTTTGTGTCAGGTTCCAATGTGCTACTGCAAGAGTACCAGAATGTCTCTCACTAATGTGTAAAAAATCATTTCAGTGCTGGTTGTAGAATGACATCACATCTGGTCAACTGATTCTGGTACAAAACACACCCAGAGCTTTGCTTAGTTCTGCAGCATCTGAAAGGTATAAAACAGTTTCAAAAACGTCCGCCCTTTCAAGGTTGCAATTAGTTTACCCATAAGGACAATACAGTAAGATTCCCAGACATTTTTGTCTCTGGCTGCAATCAGACCACTAAGATAAACCAATCCATTTTATTTTCAACCTATTTTTCAAAATTAGCTGGACTGAGATTAACCTTTTCCTTCCAGATTTCTCTGTTAAAACATTTTAATCAGTTATAATAATATTGTGTGACATACATATGTATCTCTTTTCTGTCTAGCAGGACCCACTTTTGATGCATTTCTTTACAAAACTCCAGCTAGCTATACTGGCATATGTTACACATTCATTCCGCTACTCTCCCTGGCACAGATGGCACTAAATCATCATCACATCTCTCCCCCTTTGAAAACTCAAGCTAGATTTTCAGGTGACCCTGTCTGGGAACACATTAAGCTGTACTGTGTCTTGAGAGCTCTGCATCTGCATTGGTCTTGCTCAGCCCATAATGGTGCTGCACAGTTATATCATATGCCTACAACCATAGGCTCCACCTTAATAACTTGGTGTTTTGCTGGCTGGCACATTGTAGCCATGTTAAGGGATTGTGGTCTGTAACCGCAGTGAATTGTCTTCCATACAGATAGGGCTGATGTTTCAGCAGTGCCCATACTATAGTTAGACATTCCTTTTCTACAGCTGCATAGCATTCCTAGGGCTGAAGTTTCAGAAGTGCCCATACTATAGCTAGACATTCCTTTTCTACAGCTGCATAGCATTCCTCCTTGGGTTGGATTCTGTGGCTGAGATGTACAACTGGGTGCCTTCTCCCTCTGAAGAAACCTGGCTGAGTACAGCCTCCACCCTATGGTTTGAAGTATTCACCTGTACAACAGAGTCTTTGCTGTAATCTAGACTGGCTAACGCATGGGTCCTCCCAAAGCCCCTTTTAGCTTTTGGAATGCCTGCTCAGAGAATGGGGTCCACACTACCTTATATGGTCTGTTTTGTCTTGTCAGGTCTATGAGGGAAGCAGCTATTGTAGTATAATTGGGAACAAACTTTTTATAGTACCCCATTGTCCCCAATAATGCCCTCAACTGCAACACTGTTCAGATTTCTTGAACCTGGATAGGGGATTGCCACTGGGACATTGCTACCCCTTCCACTGAGCTGTCAGTATGAACCTCACTGAAGAGATCAGTCACCAGATCCCCCTTGGACTCCTCTTGCCATCCACTGAAAATATTTAGCACCAGGGCCTCCCATTCATGGTAAGGCTTCATCATTTTAACATAGTACAATTTGTGCCCCTGCCTAGCAGGTTTACCATGAAATTAACATTGCTGGCCTTCCTTACCAAAGGGTCCTTCCCAAGCTGCTCACAAGTTATTGTGTCTGACAGGAATTAGCACCATAGCCTGCTGTCCCTCAGCATTCTCTCTGGCTTGAACATTCCTGTCATACCAGACCTTTTTCTGCTGTTGGACTCCTGCCAGGTTCTCCTAGGCCAAGCCCATGAACTCCCTAAGCCTTGGCCTGAGGTTAGGATGTTTGCCACAATAGACTCCTTGTGGGATTCGCACTCTACCTCCCACTCATCACAAATCAAATCTAAAGGCCCCCTCACCTTATGCCCATACAGCTAATCAAAGGGTAAAAATAACTGTGGATTCCTGGGGTACCTCTCTATATGCAAACAGCAGCTATGGTCTTAAACTGGTCTACAAATGCCTGTAACATGGTCTTTAGTGTAGAGTTTAACTTGTCTACAAGACCATTAGTCTGGGGGTGGTAGGGGGTTATCTTTAGGTACTTCACCCCATAGTGCTTCCACAGAGAAGCCAGCAGGTCTGACATGAAATTGGCACCTCTGTCAGTCGGTTATTTTTCTTGGGAAACCTACCCTGTTAAAAATCTCTAACAAAGCATTTGCCACCTTCTCTGCCTCGATGGAGGACAGAGCCACCACCTTAGGATATCTAATAGCATAATCTACTACCATAAGGATATACTTCTTACCTGTGGAACTTGGGGTACTCAGAGGCCCCACAATATCCATAGTTACCCTCTGAAATGGCTCTTCAGTCCTAGGCAAAGGCATCAAAGGAGCCTTGCCTTTGTCTCCTGCCTTGCCTACCTTTTGGCACTACTCACAGTTCCTGCAATACCCTGTTACACCCTTTGCAATTCCAGGCCAATAAAAGTTCTGCATAATACGTCACTTGGTACACTTTATGCCCATATCAGTTGCAAAAGGAATGTCATGGGCTATGGCTAGAAAATGCCAGATGGTAGGCTCTGAGCACTACCAACTGCTGTATTACCTTACCATCTAGCCCTCTCTCATGGGGTCCACTGTCTTACAGTAACCCTTTGCTCTGTATACATACTCCCCTTTTCCTTGCAAATGAAGTGCCTCCCTAGCTACCTACTTCAAGCCTTGTAAGGTAGGGTCCGAAAGCTGGGCCTGTCTCAACTCTACCTGTGTGACCCTTCCCAGATCCCTTTCCAGAGGAAGCCTGGTATCTTCTGACAGCGGTGCCTCACTATCAGCCTGGGTGCTACCATTCTTTCCTGTCCTTACAGTCACCCTGTCTAAGGGAACATCAGTATGTATCAGCAGCTGTGGCTCACTTTCAGGCTCACTGCTACAGAGTAGCTCCCTCCCTGAAATGACCACATCACCATCCTTCAAAAGTGGTGACCCGATACCCACTCGCCCACCTATGAAAATAAGGGGTCTATGGTATAAGATCGACGGTTGAAAACATTGAACACCATATGGTCGATGTCTTCAAACATCGAACTTATAAAAACAACAAAAAGAAAAAAAGTACCCTAATGGGTTTAAGCAGGGGGGGCAAGCCCCCCTGCACCCACCACACCCCTGCTACTTAAATATACCAACTCCGAAACCGCACTACATTGCAGTAAACGAAAATTTCCCCTTACAGAGATTTCCGTTTACACGTTCTATAGTCTCCGCTTTCGCTATTCTCGTGTCGTCAGTATCAGCTTCGATATTGTCGGCTTTCAAGAATATAATATAGACCCAAAAATAAGTGCTTAACTCAGCAATATAATCACATAACACTTTTATCTGCCTTGCGTCTATGCTCACGAAACTTTTTTCTGTAAGCGTCAGGTGTTAACTTAAAAATTCCAAGAAACATTGTTTTACTTTATCATTGTTTAAACAGTCAGTATCAGACAATTTAGGAACAGCAGTTACAGCTTTGCCATGGAACAAGGGGGTCAGGAACTGTACCCAGATTCCTTGGTCAACATTATACTGTTTACATGCTCTTTCAAATATATGAGTAAAACTATCAAAATTGTCATCCTCTGTAAACTGTGGAAGAAATTTATACTGACATTTATTGCTTCGGGGGTTCGGTTACTCCCTTCCCCATTACCTCCATGACCCTGATGAAGAGTCAACATCTCCCTCTCATGTTGGTGCTGTTTCCCCTTTTCCTCAGCCTCCTACCACAGTCTCTCATTTTCTGATTCCAAATGTTTGGCCTCCAGTTCAAGTCTCTCTAACTCCAGATAGATTTTTAAGTCTTCTGAGGAAAAGGTGACCTGTCCTGTTTCTGAAGGCTGCACATCCCCATCACCAGACTGGTTGTCTTCCTGGTTGCTGATCTATGCTGCAGCTGCAATTAAGGCTGAAATCATTTCCTATTTAGTCAGATTGGCATGCAGCAGTCCTTTGGCTTCGCACACCTTGCCCAATTAGTTCTTTGTCAGCTTGCAATAATCCTCTGCTGATGTCTTTGCCTGCTTTCCCTGACTAAACTAAACTAACAAAAATAAATAAAAAGTTTGTGAAAATGAAACTATGTATTTACCTTGTGGCTGCTAAGAGTACACACACCTTCATCGACAAATGCCCACAGGCTACTGAAGTTCAATTAATATCCCACCCAGCTGCCACCAGTATGCAGTGGTTTGTACTCTGGGTAGGTATTCAAGGAGCCTCAATCATCACTAAAGAATTACTGTTCCCTAGTTACTTACTAAAAGCAAGGCAATAATAGTGCCGAGCTATTTACTAGAACAGTAGGCAGGATGGGGTGTGTAGTTGTATGAGATATCTGTGAGAGATCTTTCCCATCAGGTTCCAAAGTGCTGCTGCGAAAGTTCCGGAATATCACTCACTAATATCTAAAAAAATCATTTTAGTGCCGGTTATAGAATAACATCACATCTGGTCACCTGACTGTAGTACAGTACACACCCAGAGCTTTGATAAGATCTGTTGTAGCATCTGAAAGCTATAAAACAATTTCAAAAACGTCCACCCTTCCAGAGTAGCAATTAGTTCACTCGTTTTGTCTCTGGCTGCAATTAGACCTGAAAGATAAAATCTCTGTGGTGTAAACCAACCTACTTTGCAACTTACTTTTAAAAATTAGCTGGACTGAGATTAACCTCTTCCCTTTCAGAATTCTCTGTTAAAACATATACATTTAATCAGTTATAATAATATTGTCTGAAATATGTATATATCTTTCTTATGTCCAGCAGGACCCACTATTGATGCATTTTTAGCACAAGCAGCTGTACAAATCAGTGTGATAGTCAAATGACATAAATTCTTTACAAAACTCCAGATAGCTATGCTGGCATATGTTACGCATGCACTGCTCTACTCTCCCTGGCACTGATGGCACTACCTAATATCTTCACATCATTTATGAAAATAAGCATTTTCCAGCTCATAATCAAAACTTCAAAATCTGGACTAAAGAAACACATTTCTTTAAAATTTATAAAAGCAAAAACAGCTATGCTCAAAGTATGCTTGTTGATGAATAGAAATATTAAAATGAACTGATCTGATGTTGTCAAATTTCATTCTGTCCTCAACCTATGTGTTTAGATCTAATCGCTGAAATCTGACTCGACCGTTAGTATAACTCATGGTAACCAAAAAACTCTCAAGCTTCTCCCTTACCCATAATTCTTCCTTCCTAAGTATCTTAGATTTCATTTGCCGCTATTCAGGTTAGATGTGGTGACCAGTTGCTCTTGAGCAGATAAGTCTATTTCATTGAATTTAATGCTTCCTTTTCTCTTTGAAATAGTTTCTATTTATGTTTTCTCTGTTTATCTTTAGTGTAGTTTATATCCCTTACCTAACGACTGATTTCTTGCTGTTGTTTTCCTTTTCCTTTCATACAAAAGTACCTCTGAATACTATCGATAGTATTCTTTCCCCTTACACTTAGTGTATTCCCCACTTTATGTTCCTTCATTATATATATATATATATATATATATATATATGGATCCCTATCATATGATAGAATCCTCATTTGACTGAAACTCATTTGACTAAGACCATAAGACTGAAATTTCAAAACATTGAAAAGTCACTTGACTGAAACCCATAATACTCACTTTCAACATATTACATTTTAAACTGGACCATGTAAAACCAGACTGGGGAAGCTACACCCCCCCTAACTATATACACTAACTCCAGGATCGCACTACCGTGGGGAAAAGTAGTGGCAGCATGTACACTACTGTAAGTTATGTGAAAGGTATATGCCCTTTTTCCCCACTGTAGTGCAATCCTGGAGTTAGTATATATAGTTAGGGGGGTGTGGGAGGCACAGCCCCCAACATTGGGGGTGTGGGGGGCATAGCCCCCACCTAGCCTGGTTTTATAGGGGCCAGTTTACAATTTAGTGTGTTGAAATTCAGTATTATGGGTTTCAGTCAAATGACTTTTCAGTCTTTTGAAATTTCAGTCTTATGGTTTCAGTCAAATGCATTTCAGTCAAATGAGGTTTCTATCATATGATAGGGATCCATATATATATATATATATATATATATATATATATATATATATATATGTATATATATATATAGTTCCCCTTCAAACCATCAAACGTTTAAAACATCGGAAGTTCAGATCATCGAGACCAGAACATCGAGTTTGAAAACATCGAAAGTTTGAAGGGGAATAAAAAGGTAAGTGTAGGTGGGTGAATGTTTGTGTTTTTGCAGGACACCAAGGTGCCCTGCATACTGTGTGTGTCTGTGTGCCATCTATGTGATGGCACTACAGATAGGGTACAGAAAATCTCCCGTTTAGCGCTTCTGCATATAGCGCTAAACGGGAGATTTCCCTTTACTCCACTGTAGTGCAATCTCGGAGTTAGAATATTAAAGTAGGGGAGTGTGGGGGGCACAGCCCCCCACATGGGGGGTGCAGGAGATGGGGCGAAGCTCCCCTACATACAATTGTTAAAATGTATTTTTCTTTTATTTATTTATTTATTTTTGGTTACACTTGTAACCTTCGATGCTTTAAAATTCGATGTTCTGGTCTCGATGATCAGAATTTCAATGTTTTGAAATTTCGATGGTTAGAAGTGGAACCACATATATATATATATATATATATATATATATATATATATATATATATATATATATATATATATATATATATTTATTTAGACAAGTATGATCTGAAATTGATCTATAGACCAAGGAAGGGACTACTCACAATAGTTGCAGTGAATAGATCATTTTTACCAGAGAAACATGAAGAACTACTAGGAGAAAAACAAAATAATTACTTGGTAATATCCCAGTCACCAGATCTACAGGTCATGCAAGTGACTGCACAGAGCTGATGCACTGATTAAACCAAATATACCACAGAAGAACAAAAAGCAGATTAGTTAATATCAGAGTTACCACGGACAGATAAAAACAGAATTTCAGAAGTGTGCTGATACTGAATTAGAAGTGCAATAGCTGAAAATGTTACAGTGACAGGATAGCCTGAGCAAAATCAATAAGGAAAGAAATTTTGGCTTACTTTTATTTCAGGGAAGAAATATGCTGTGTCTATCACCTAATGTTTAAACAGAATTTGTAAAATATCCACTATTTATTTATCACTTTCATCTTTTGAAAAGACTTCATCAGAATGAGTGACTCTTTTTAATACACATATATAAAACCACTGCCAGGAAGAGACCATTGTATCAGTTTCTGGGGCTCACAACACAAAGAATTTACAAAGACAGTACAGTAATTCCACAAGAAGACCCATAAAAACTTTCTTTGTCTATCCAGAAAGAGCAACATATAAATGAACAAAGTACTGGAGAAATAAAAGCATGAGTTTAAAACCTTGTTTTGAAATCAAGTATTATAAAACCTACTATGCAAAACATTATGAGTACAAAAGTGCTCAAAAAATACGAAAACATTTTTACTGAATATTTTAACATATAATGAACATAACACACATGAATCACTCCACCTAATGTGAATGGACTTATAACCTTGTTTCTCTTCTTTAAGGGCCAGAACCAAATATATCTGCTCATTGAGACCTCTTGGAGTACAATCATAATTGTGACATTAATTCACGATATTCAAGTAAGGTCTCCCATGATGTTCCTCTTGGGTTAATATCAACCTGTTCCAGAACCCAAAATAAAATCTGTTTTGGGGACACATGCCAGCATGCCTATAAAGGGCATTAGATACTACCTTTTCATTAACCTCATACATAAGTTCATATACTCTATTCTTCAGGGCATGTTCAGCCTTTCCCATATAATAGGGGCAACATACATGGCAAAAAGCTAAGTATACAACTTCCTTAATCGTACAAATAACTTATCTACTTGTTCTGAAGGTTTCACCAATATTAGGAAGGAGTAATGTGCCACTGTTCACCATATATACACATTGATGGCACATGCCACAGTTAAACATCCCCTTCATTCTATGGTTGTCGGTAGATATTTTCCCCTTTGTCCCCTTTTCCAGGATATTCTTAACATTGTAACCTCTTCTATATGTATTAAATGGGCTGGGAGAGCACTGGTAGACTGGCCTTTTGGAAAATAATTCCCAATACTGGGTCACTCTTTTCTGGAGTTTGACTGTATCATTGTTGTATTTCATAATAAAAGACCTATTGTAACACATTCTACCTGACCTTTTTGTCGTTACTTCCTCTGGTATAGAACAGCCAAACTCACTTGACTCATTACTGTTGGGTGTATGTTTTCTCAAAAGGGGAACAAATTTGGTACCCCAACCATTTAACAGCTCAGTTCTGAAATTTTTAACTATGTGCTCAGGGTACCCATGTTCTAGGAAAAGTTCCTCTATATACACCAATTCTTTTACAAGATCTTCCTAAACAGATGTCGTGGACTGCTCTAAGCATCTATCCCCTTAACAATGTTTTTCTTCTGGTGCATGGGATGATCACTATTAACTTCTCCATTTTCTGTTCATATTTTTTCTTTTCTATAAAGTCTAGATCTAAAATAACTATCCTCAAGGTCTTTGAGGGTTACATCCAAATAGTGAATTTCAGCATCCCCCCTATATTACTAGTAAATTCCAGAAATTCAGTGGTAGAATTAACAAACAACATAAATTTGTCCAGTTCATTTTGGTTCCTCTCCTGATGAGAAAGATATTGTCTTTGAAGTATAAATACAAAGCAGTTAATGGGGAGTATTTGGAATTAAACACCAACTCTTGTTCCCAATTTAATAATACCATATTAGCAAAAATGGGGGCACAGGCAGCCCCCATTGTGACGTCACTCATTTGTTTATAGTATTCCCCCTCTAAATGCAAGAAATTGCTAAAATTAATTGCAAACTTTCCATAACCAATCTTAAATCTTGAGTGTTAAGAAATTCACGCCTTATCAATATATTTTCAAACAGTTATAAATATAGGGTGTGGGAGAATAACAGTGAAAAGATCTTTTTTTTTAATTTGGTTTTAAAACAATAAATAAACAAAGCAGTTATAAAACAAACAAGTAACTATTTACATAGGTCCACAGCTGAGGAATACCTCACATGCTTAAAGGCACAGCACTCCCTTATACTGTTCTAGCATGTCGAGTGGTAGATTACTGGCGTCCTCTCCAGTTCAGCTGGTTAATCTGAGTATCTTGAGACAATGCTACAATTGTCTCATGTACACAGACAACCCTCTCCTCCTCCCAACAAACACAAATACATGTGAGAGATGCAACTATATAGCCAAACTGAAGGCTGAACTCTCTCAACTCAGGGCTGGCATGACCAGACAGGAGGAGATGGTAACCACACACACAACAAACCCAGTCCCAAATAGACCTACCACAACTGCAAACCAAACACATAAAAACACAAAGACATACTCGGAGGCTCTAATAAAAAACTTACCAAAACAACAGAGGCTCCCAAAGCAGACATCCAAAAATCCACCACCTCAAAACAAAACACATGCAACACATACTTCAATAAATCAGTGTGTCAACCAATCACAGCCCTTAAGGCCAAACACCATGCCTGATACACTAGTAATAGGTGACTCTATAGTCAGACACACTTGATGTCCCGCTTACCAGGCTGAACAAGGAGAGGGTGACTGTGAGCTGCCTATCGGGAGCTAGGATCCGTCACATAACACACGCACTCAGGTCACTCCAAAGCAAGTACAAATATGACTCCGTCATTGTCCATGCTGGTGTGAATGACCTGAGACGTACCTCCCTGGACTACATGAAAAGAGACATAGAGGAGCTCTCCGATTATGTAGCCCAGGCTGGTATGACCCTGACCCTGAGCAGCATCTTGCCCTCACCAAGAATGATGCCACAATACAAAGACAAGATGATCAGCTTTAATAATTGGCTCAGTTACTGGTGTCATTCTAAGGGGATCCAATGTCTGTCTGCCTGGGATGACATGTTGGACAAGCCACGCTGCTTCGCAAGGGATGGCTTACACCTGTCACCACTGGGCTTCCGGATATTGGCTAAGGCTCTTGCCACCCCCATAGTGCCTTTTTTAGGCAAGGCTCAAAAGACAAAACCACCTCCTTAGAAAAGAAAAATGGAAAAAACTAAGGGTAATGCTGCTCAACGCCAGAAGTCTAAATCTCAAGATGCAGGCACTCGATGCACTCCTCAGTATGGAGAACATCGACGTCTGTGCAGTAACTGAAACCTGGTTCAAGGCTCCTTAGAGCACCCCAGCAGTACCAGGCTATACCTCGTATCATGCTTTTCGCCCCAAAACCCGGGCCGAACCACAAAGGAGGGGAGTGTCCATATTCATCAAGGACACCCACACCTCCAGGTTAGTAGCAACACATGAAGCATCAGAGACCATACAGGTGCAACTAACCATAGGCAAAACTGCTATACAACTGGTAGCATGTTACAGACCACCCTCCCAATCTCAGGAACCCCACTCAGCCTTCCTGAAGACATTGGAGGATATGAATGTATCACAAAATACCATCATACTGGGAGACTTCAACTACCCAAACATAGATTGGGTACATTATTCTAGCCCTAACACCCTAGCCCAAAGGTTCCTGGAATTCATAAATTCAAATGCACTGGAACAACTAGTCACCTCTCCCACTAGGGGAGATAATATACTAGACCTGATCATCACAAACATGGGGACAAAATGCTCCACACCGGAGATATCCCCCTCACTAGTGAGATCTGACCACAAACTAATCACCCTGGATATACATATCCCACCTCCACCCCCAGCACAAAAGACCACAGTGAAAAACTTCTCAAAAGCAGACATCACTCTTCTTAAGACTGAGATGGTATCCTTTAAGCCCACTGGGCCAGTGGATACCACATCCCACAATGCCGAATCCTTCACAAATGCTTTCTATGGACATCTCCAAGAATGCATGGATCATGCAATCCCAAATAAATCCAAGTCCCTCTCTACCAAAAGCAAGCGTCCTGTCTGGTGGACCTCAGCCATTAACAAATTGTATAACAAAAGAAGGAAGCTACTGCACATCAGAGCAAAATCCCATAAAGGGAAGATGTCTCTGATCAACATTAGCAGAAAACTACATTCTCTCATAAAAACATCCAAGGCCAACTTTGAGAGAAAAATCGCTAAGGACACTAAAGATAACCACAAAGCCTTCTTCAGCTATGTTAGAAACCTGGGCGGAAACCCTCAGATATGCTCAGAGTTAGTTCACAACAACAAAAAATACACTGAACTCACAGATATTGCCAACATTCTGGCTGACAGGTTCAGTGCAAATTTCTCCCCTCCCTCACCCCCAAAAGAAGAAATACTTATCCCAGCTGAATGTAATCTCCCTGTCATCTCAGATGTCCAAGTGAGAACAGCATCAATGGGATCTGACGGTATCCCGGGTTGCGTGCTATGTGAACTCCAAGAGGAGCTAAACCCGCACATAAAAATGCTATTTAACCTTAGCCTTACTACAGGATATGTACCTGAACACTGGCGTACAGCAACAGTGGTCCCACTCCACAAAGGGGGTACCTCTACAGACCCTGGGAACTACCGCCCCATAAGCTTAACCAGCCTGGTCTGCAAAGCTATGGAAAGAATCATTATGAAACTCATAAACAGAGACATAGGGGACCTACAGACACTTGACCCCACCCAGTTCGGCTTTGTAAAGGGCAGATCCTGCCTTTTGAACCTGGTTGACTTTTTCGAAACAGTCACTAGAGCCATTGATGAGGGCAAAGCAGTCCATACAGCCAACCTGGACTTGGATAAGGCCTTCGACACAATACCCCACTCAGGCATCATAGATAAGCTCAACAGCTTAAACGTAAACCCTTATGTCACTAAATGGGTTGCAAACTGGCTAAAGGACAGAACCCATAAAGTTAAAATCGCTGGAGCAATGTCAGACTCAAAGCCAGTCACAAGTGGTGTCCCACAGGGATCTGTCCTGGGGCCCCTCTTGTTCGGCATTTATTTCTCAAATGTTAAAGCAAACATGGAAGGGTTGTGGCTGACAAAGTTCGCAGATGACTGCAAACTAGGTGCCATAGTCGATACACCAGCGAACACATACATCCTACAAAAAGGCCTCACAGAAACAGACAACTGGTGCCGGAGTCACGGCCTTAAACTAAATGCCAAAAAATGTATAGTCATCCCCTTTGGGAAAAACAAAGTACCCACAAATTATCACATAGACAGCAACCCACTGAGTACGGAAAAAGTAATCAGAGACCTAGGGACCCAAGTCGACAGCGACCTCTCATTTGACACCCATGTTGCCAAAGTGGTTAGAAAAACATTCTACCTTGCACACCTCATCATGAAGGGATTCACATTCAGATCCAAGGATGTCATTGTACCCCTATACTCCTCCCTCATCAGACCCATGATTGAGTACAATGCCCCATTTGGTATGTACCTCACCCGGCATTTGCAACAGCTGGAGAGACCACAAAAGTACCTCACCAAGAGGATCAAGGGTCTCCAACATATGTCTTATTCTGCCAGACTAAAGAAACTTCAGCTCTATTCAGTAGCATACCGCCTGCTCAGAGGTGATCTCTGCCTGACGTACAAGGCCATGTCCAGTCAGGATCTGATGGACATGCTCCACCTCAAAAAATACAAATCCATCAGGACATGCTCCACCTCAAAAAATCCAAATCCATCAGGACCACGAGAGCTAAAGACTTAAACCTCGGCACAAGTATGAATAGGACATGCTGGAGGGATAGATTCATAACCCAGAGGCTTCCCATGCTTTGGAACAAGGTCCCAGTTCATATTAGGCAGAGCCCCTCACTGACTCTCTTCAAGAGAAATCTTGATGAGTGGATGGGAGATCGTAAGTTTACCCCAGGGGTCACATCTGTGTCACTGCTAGACAGGGGCACAGTAAACTAATTCTATTATATAAGGGGACCTTCACTGTGTCACTACTAGACAGAGGCACAGTATTCTAAATTTATTCTGTACATTTTTGTACCATTTCATGGGGTGGCAAAAGCCACATCACTATGGCTAGGCTTACAAATGCCCCAGGGCAGATAACCAAGATTTATATGAATGTGTAATATTAGAAGTTCTCATCTTTATAGTATGCAATTCACTACCGCAAAATTTTTTTGCCATACTAATAAATTCACCAATAGAGGGAGTAACTTTACTTTTCCAATTTTTAGTAATTGCTTTTCTGTCAATAGTAAGAATAGACCACAGAAGAGGCACTTGGGTTTTTGGAATTATCTCAGGAATCGGTGGATTAAATAAAACTAAGGATTTATAAATATTATATCTATCTGACCATAGAGCTTGAATAAAGTTACTAATTTCTTTCCAAAAAGGGGAAATGACTTCACATGCATATACTATATATGTAAAATCAGCTATTATTTCAGAATCACATTTCTGGCATTTAATTCTGTTTGATTTATACATAACTGTAATTTTGTTAGGAGTAACAAAAGCTCTGTGCAAAAATTTCCAAGTGAAAATTTTCCAATAAAATGAAGATGTAGTTTTATCTGTAGATTTTAATCTTAATTTCTTATATTCTTCAGAGAAGTCTTCATTATTAATTTTTGAGGAGTAGTTCCAGTAGGAATTGTGTAAATATGTGAAATCTAACTTAAAAAGTTTATAAATTTGTGACAAATATGATTTTTTTTTTTTGGATTATTATTAATATATCTGATGTTGTCAGTCTTTGTTTATTCTTGACAGATGGGACTCTGTTCCAATCCTTGAAACTGGCTCAGTTGTTATACAGCTCACGGCAGCCAAAAAACTCTCAAGTCAAGTCTCTACCCACAATGCCCCTGTATTCATTACCTCATATCTATTTGCCACTCTGTCAGCAAGATGCGTCAGCCTTCTCTCAGCTAAGTGTTGCCTTATTTTTCTATTTTTATTGAGAAAGTTAAAATCTTTCACTTTAAATTCCTTCCTATTATATCTTTTTCTACTATTGTACTTCTGTATGGATTTAGAGAAAGCATATGACAGGGTGCCTAGAGACGAGTTGTGGTATTGTATGAGGAAGTCGGGAGTGTCAGAGAAATATGTAAGAGTGGTACAAGATATGTACGAGGGTAGTGTGACAGCGGTGAGGTCTGCAGTGGGAGTGACGGATGCGTTTAAGGTGGAGGTGGGATTACATCGAGGATCAGCTCTGAGCCCTTTCTTATTTGCAATGGTGATGGACAGGTTGACAGACGAGATCAGACAGGAGTCCCCGTGACATTGTGATCTGTAGTGAGAGTAGGGAACAGGTGGTGGAGACCCTGGAGAGGTGGAGATATGCTCTAGAGAGAAGAGGAATGAAGAGAGAAGAGGAATGAAGGTCAGCAGGACTAAGACAGAATATATGTGTGTGAATGAGAGGAAGGATAGAGGAATGGTGAGGATGCAGGGAGTAGAGGTGGCGAAGGTGAATGAGTTTAAGTACTTGGGATCAACAGTTCAGAGTAATGGTGAGTGTGGAAGAGAGGTGAAGAAGAGAGTACAGTCAGGATGGAGTGGGTGGAGAAGAGTATCAGGAGTAATTTATGACAGACGAGTACCAGTAAGAGTGAAAGGGAAGGTCTACAAGAGGGTAGTGAGACCAGTTATGTTATACGGGTTGGAGACAGTGGAACTGACAAAAAGGCAGGAGTCAGAGCTTTACGTGGCAGAGTTGAAGATGTAAAGATTTGCACTGAGTGTGATGAGGATGGACAGGATTAGGAATAAGTATATTAGAGGGTCAGCCCGGGTTGGAAGGTTTGGAGTCAAAACCAGAGAGGAAAGATTACGTTGGTTTGGACATGTGCGAGGAGGGATGCAGAGTATATTGGGAAAAAGATGCTAAAGATGAAGCTGCCAGGTAACAGGAAAAGAGGAAGGCCTAAGTTAAGGTTTACGGATGTGGTGAGAGAGGATATGCAGGTGGTTGGTGTGACAAAGCAAGATGCAGAGGACAGGAGGAAATGGAAACAGTTGATCTGCTGTGGCGACCCCTAATGGGAGCAGCCGAAAGAAGAAGAAGACGAGTACTTCTGTATAGCTGTATTTCCTTTCTCTACCCACTCTTTTCTAACCCACTGGGTTTTTCTTTCATACCATCATTGCTACTTGCCCCCTTTTAACCTCAGGTAATCTTATCTACCACCGTTGGTAGATTTCTCCTCTTTTCTTTCTTTTCCTCTTATGTGTATGTATGAGTGTGATTTTCGCGTGTGTTTTTAAATTTCGCCCTTTATCTTTTTGAATATGTCTGATAAGCCATCTGTGACTGAAAAATCTCCTGACAAACCCTCTAAGGTTTCAAACATTGTCAAGACTATGATAGAAAAATGCCCAATTCTGACAGGCATTCTTCTTGTGTATACTGCTTATAGGCACCTCATTTGGAACTAGATTGTGAAATTTGTAAGGGGTTTAGTCAAAGAACCTTGGCAGAGCGTAAGAATAAGCTCTTGCTCAAAGGTCTGCTTAAATCCCCCTTTAGCGAAACCTTGTCCATTGCAGACATAACCTGGTAAAACTAATTGCACAGTAGGCTTAGAAGGCTCCTGATGCCATAGTGTCTATTCCCCGGAGACCGGACAAAATAGTATCCCTGCCAGAAGACCACTAATATTGGGCAAAGGGTTTATCAGTAGATGCCATACTGGTGGCGGCGGCGGCAGCCACTAAAAAGGAACTAGCCAACGAGAGTCCCCCCGTGCAGCCTCCTAACAGGGAGTCAAGGACGATGGACAAGTTTGGAAAGCAGGTCTACACTTCATTGACCTTCACTCTTAGGTCCTTGAATTTTGTGGCACATTTTACCAGACTGCAGAGAGACCTGTTTAAGGAATTATCAGAAATTCTAGCTGTGGCTATGTCCAGTGAGGTACAAGATAAGGTTGCCTCGCAGCTAGCCACCTTGGAGTTTATTTTGAACTCATCCATGTGGCTCATTGGCCATGCATTCGAAGGGATGATCAGGGCAGCGGGATCCGGCATTGCCATTAGGTGACATGGCTGGATGCACTTGCATGATTTTGCGGAGCCCTTTAAGTCTTCCTTCATCCTGTTTGACACTATTTCCCTGTTTGGCCTTAAAGTTAAGGACACCCTTGCCTGGTGTGAAAAGGATGGTAAGACCCTGTCTACCATGGGCGTTTGTTTTTCCACTCCTCAACGATCCTTCTCCAGGAATCGGAGGAGAGAGAAAATGTAGTTCAAGAAGTCTCTGGAACCTTTCCATGACACACGTGGCAGCAGTTCCCCTTAAGGCAGAAGGGGGAGCTCAGATGGAAGACGCTGAACCTGAGGCAGAGGTGGTCCATGAATCCAGGGGTTCAGAGATTCCTTCTATGGACAGTCCTACCAGTGCTCATGAAAGTAGGCCAGATTGCTTACCTCTGGAAGCAGTCGGGGGAAGACTTTCTCTGCACCTGTCAGCCTGGCATCAAATAACCGATTCATGGGTGCAGAAGATCATTGCCAGAGGCTACAGTATCCCCTTCAATATAATTCCCCACTCTCAAAAGAAAATCCTGGATGTTCCACCCCATCAAAGGGATCAAGCTTCCGAAGAGATACACAGGCTGCTTCAAAAAAGAGTCATCCAAGATGTCCGACCAGACCAGCAAAAATCCGGCTTCTACTCAAGATTCCTTTTAGTGCCAGAAAAGACAGGGGACTGGAGGCCAATACTAGACCTCGGCCTTTTAAACAAATTTGTTCAGCAGACAGACAAAAGTTTGGATGGTCATGGTTCAGTCTATCCTCCCTTTTCTGGAGAAAGATGATTGGATGTGCTCTATAGACCTTCATGATGCATATTGTCACATAAAAATAGACAAGCGCTCAAGAAGGTTTCTCCACTTTCAGCTGGGAGCCAGTCATTACCAGTTCAGAGCGCTACCATTTGGTCTCACCACAGCCACCAGGGTGTTCACCAAATGCATGGCGGCCATCACAGCCCAAGTGAGATTACATGGATTCTGGGTGTTTCCTTATCTAAACAACTGGCTCCTCACTGCCCTCACCAGGCATTTGCTGATTCAAAACTTGGAGTTCATTACACATCTATTCAGACAGCTTGGGATAGCAGTAAACTACAAAAAATCTCAGCTATCCCCCACTCAAGACACGGAATACATATGGGCACGACTCAATCCAGTCTCCTGCATAGTACTTCTCAGGCTTCATAAAATAAGCTGTCAAGTTCAGTCCATATTACCAAAGAGGAAAGTACCTGGTTTCCTTGTTCTGCACACCCTGGGTTCCATGGCAGCTGCTATTGCCTTAGTTCCCATGGCACGGTTTCATACGAGAATACTTCAATGGCTTCTAGCCTCACAATGGTCCATTCCTACTCGCCCATTAAGTCATCCAATTTTAATAACACAAACTTGCAAGAAAGACCTGTCTTGGTGGATGGAGTCAGAAGAGATCCTGATGGGACGACTCTGTCCCCCCCCCCCAACCAAAGGCCATAGTGATCACAGTCATCTCCCAGATGGGGTGGGGGGGCATTATCTGGGAAAGACCGTCCAAGGCACTTGGTCTCCACAAGAGGCCTACTTACACATCAGCGTCTTAGAGATGAAAGCAGTGCCCTTAGCATTGCATGGCTTTCAGAATGTTCTTCGTCCAGGAGTGGTTGCAATCCAATCAGACAACATGTCTGTAGTCTGGTACATCAACAAACAAGGGAGAACCAAATCCTACCTCCTCTGCCAGGAAGCTCTCAGAGTTTGGCAATGGGTGATATCTTCCAACTGCTTTTTTGTAGAAACGCATATCCCAGGAAGGTCCAATGTGATGGCGGACAAATTGAGCAGATGAATATTACTGCCTCATGAGTGGTCTCTGAATCCCAAAGTGGCAAAACATATGTTTTGCTGATGGGGCGAACCTTACTGCGAACTATTTCCCTCCCCAATAAACAACAAATGCAGCATGTACTTTGCCCTACTCCCTCCACAGGGAGAGTCCCTGAGAGATGCTGTCCTAGATTGGCTCCTGGGGCTCCTTTATGTATCCCCCCATTTCTCCTCATTCCCCTTTTTTTGAAGAAAGCCAAAAGATTGCGATCCAGAGTAATCCTCTTTGTTCTGTTATGGCCCAGGCAAGTTTGGTTTCCCTTCCTGTGGCCTCACTTGGTTCACCTACCTTGGATTCCTGACCCAGCTCTGGATCTACTTTCACACCCACAAGGGCTGTTATACCCGAACCTTCAATCCCTCAAGCTCATGGCTTGGTTTTTCCAATTCCTGTAATCTCCAGGCAATCTACTATTACTTCCCCTGTCTGAAAAATTCTTTTGGCTTTTCATAGACCATCCACCAGGAAGTTATATAACAGCAAATGGAAAAGATTCTTTCTTTGGGCTTCTAAGAATAATCTAGATCCTTTTCAGCTCCTGTTGAAAAAATCTTAGAAATTTTGACAGATCTCTTTAATTAAGGAGCAGCTGCCTCTACTGTCACAGTTACTCTAGTAGCTGTCTCCAGTTTTCACAGTGGTAATGGTGATGACTCCCTAATCTCCCATAGCTTATGTAATGTTTTTCTTAAAGGACTCCTTTGTATAAAACCCCCATTGAAGGATCTATTACCACTGTGGGATCTTATTTTAATTTTGCAACATTTGGTATAACCTCCCTTTGAGCCACCGGCCACTTGAAAACTCACATTCCTGTCCTGGAAAACCCTTTTTCTAGTTGCCATTACCTCCACCAGAAAGGTCTGAGAAATACAGGCACGTTGTGCAAAATCACCATATATAATATTCCATAAGGATAGTGTCCTTGAGAACTAATCCTTCTTTTCTTCCTAAGGTAGTCTCCAAATCAAACATCAGTCAGTCCATTCATTTACCAGTCTTCTTTCCAAATTTCTCTAACAAAGGTGAATACTGTCTACATATGCTAGATATTTGCAGACAGCTGAGATTTTATCTGGACAGGACTAAGGATGGTAGATCTTCAGACCAATTGTTTGTTTCCTTTTCAGGACCAAGGATTGGTAAACCTGCCTCCAAGGTGACCCTGTCAAAATGGCTAAGAGATTGTGTCACCTTTATTTATGATCACAATAATTGCAAATAACTGCTGTTGTAAGGGCACACTAAACCAGATCGATGGCCATTTCTTCTGTTTTCATTCCAAGGCTTCTGTGAATGAAATATGTGAGATGTCCACTTGGGCAATGCCTCATACCTTTGTCACTCATTATAAATTGGATATGGTCACCAAGGAAAGAGCATCATTTGGTTCTGTGGTGCTCAGGAATATCCTTCCATAAGGCCACCCAGGGTATAGGTAGCTGGGGACTCTGTCCCATCTGTCAAGAATAAATGAAGATTGACAACATCAGATCGATCTTCATTCATTCTTGACATCCCTCCCCTCTCTCCTAACCAACTCCTTTCAGATATCCTGGAGGATCGTATCCTTGTCCTGGGCTTGTGCTAGGGTTTTTACCTTGGACATGGCTTCCTCTCAGTTATTATTATTATATTAGATACTTCATCTTGCTGCAATTTTCCAAACTCGATATGAGGTAATGAATACAGGGTCATTGTGGGTAGAGACTTGCCTTGAGAGTTTTTGGCTGGCGCAAGCTGTATAATGGCTGAGCCGGTTCCAAGGATCGGAATCAAGTCCCAGCTGTCAAGAATGAATGAAGATCGACAACACAGATGGAACGTCATGGTGAGTACATAACTTCTTTTATTAAAAATTCCAGTAATTTGGGGAACAATTTCTTATCTAGGTTAAATATCTTATGTACCTTCGTGTTCACAAAGTCTCAAAATATTTGTAAAATTAACCAATTCTCAGAATCCTGATTGTATTTGGACCTTAAATTTTCAACAGTATATATATTAGTACCATTTAAGAATTGATACTAATAAATTAAATTACTTTATTTTAATGCTAACATTTTTTTTTTTCAAATTATGAGTTTCTAAGCAGTCATTTGTATATGAAATTGGAAGAAAATATTCAGTTTTTAATAAAATGGTTAGAATATGTGAACTTTGGAAAGAGGAGATGATGTTATTTAAATAGGGAATTTGTGAAGAGGGTGTAATACCAATTATGCAAAAGTCTTTTAATAACCAGATAAAACTATTAAGTACTATTTCCTTATGACTGGTTGTGATGTATTTATTATGTACTAATAATATTTTTGATGTATTTGTTTCCATTTTGAATCATAAGATGAATTTATCCCAAATGCTATAACTTTTACAGTTGTTGAAGTAGCATACAATTGAATATCAGGGAATTCTCTTCCACCATTATCCCAAACTTTTTTGTGCCAGTCAAAGGCTTCTGTTGGTTTATTAGGATGTCAAAAAATTGAGTAGAATGTTATTGATCTTCTTCATCATTTTTTTGCTGAAGATACTACTAAAGATTTTAAGACAAACAATATTTTGTGGAGAATTACCATTTTTAAAAGCATTAATCATTCTTCCATGGTAAAGAAGAATTTATTCCAATTTGTGACTAAACTTAAAATTTTATCAACATCCTGTTGGAAGTTTGTATCATTTTTTTACTATTAGACATAATAGTTATACCAAGTTATTTCATTCGATTGCTATTCCAATTGAAGGTAGAATATTTTTGTATGTTTTTTAATTTTTTATTAATTAATAATGTACTTGTTTTATTATGATTAAATCCTAAGCTCAAGATTTCTTCAAACTGACTGTTAGAACTAATTATGTGTTCAAATTAATTTTCTGTATTTCCTTTTGTTAGTAAAAATATTATCTGCAATGAGTTCAATTTTTAGTTTGAAATCTTTTATTTTGATACCATTAATGATCTTACTGGATCTAATACTATTAGCAAAGGGTTCTATAGCTAATGCAAAAAGTAAATGTGTTACTGGACTATCTTGTTTTTTTTTTGCCTTTTTGTAATTTAAAGGAATTAGGAAAAAATGAACCCATTTTAATATAAGCACACAAGTTATTGTATAACTTAGAAATTAAACCAATTAGCTCAGATGAGAAATTATACAATTTAAGTGTTTTACACAAATATGACCAATTAAGTGAGTCAAAAGCTTTATCTAAATTGAGACTAATGACAGAAAGTTATTTTTTTTTATTTTTATTTGCATGGTCTGTTAATGTATGTATTCCTATTGTATCATCCTGTACTTCTCTATTTAAAATAAACCCAGTTTGATCATTGTTAATTCGTTTGGGTATAAGTAGATTAATTTTGTTAGCAAAAATGGACATGAATATCTTATAGTCCACATTTAAACATGAAATGGGTCCAAATAATACTTTCTATGATCCTTATCTTGTTTTAAAACAGGTGATATACGGGAATATTTCCATGATAGGGGACTTCAACAGTTGTTTTTATTTTTGTATACACTTATCTAATATTTTAACTGGATCATCCAGTAGAATTTACATTATTTTTTAACTTTTTTATTTGATCTTTCATTTCTGTTAAAGTAAATGGTCTGTCAATTTTTTATTTGTTCACTTGTTAATTTATTATTTATATTTTCCCTTAGAAAAGTTTCAATTATATCATCATTATCTAGATTATTTGTATTATTATTTTTATTTTCATAAAATATTTTAAAGCCCTCAAGAATACCTTTAATATCTGTTCTACTTTCTTTTGGATTACTTATATGTGTTATAATTTCTTATATGATTTAGTTTATTGATTTTCTTTGATCAAAGAGCAAGTTTATACAAGCTTACTGAATATACCTGAAGTTTGTTTTCCAGGTTTATTGAAAGTTTATGATTTAGAATTTCGACATATTTTATATTTAAGTTTTTAAGTTCAGACTGACTGACAATGTCATTTGGTTTTAGATTTAACTTTAGTGTGTCTATTTTGCCCTGTATTGTATTCATTTCTTTGTCCTATTCTCTTGTTTTATTAATATATCACTTGTAACACTTCCATTTAAGTAAGTCTTTAGTGAATCCCACAGGAGAATGTCAGTAACTTCACCATTCATGTTTATTTCTAGGAATTTTTTTATCTCTTTAATAAACTAATCATTGAATCCTTTTATTTTAAAAATGAAAGCTAGTAGTCTCCTGTGATGTATTAGATTGTTAGTTTTTAAAATGATAATAAAGATTATAGCATTATGGTCCTGTAATGGACATGAAACTATTGAAACTTCTGTCACTTTTGATGACAGATTGTTTGAGACAAAAATGTTATCAATATTTGCTTGTGTTCCATATCTATATGAATAATGGGTAAATTGAAGTGAGTTTGTTTTCCTTAGTTCATATATATCCTTTAAATTCATAAGATTTACAAAATTCATTAAATGTTTGACTGAAGGTGTGATTCTCAGCTTTTTATCTGCAGTGAAATCTTTGTCTGATAAAATACAATTAAAATCATCAGCCACTATAACTTCACCTTTCCTGTAATAGGCTGTAGTGTCTAACTAATTTTTTGCATCTTTATCTCCAACCCCTGAAATCCAGTAAGAGTTCACCAATTTATGTAGTTTTATGTTCATCTCATTTATAACAATGCTTAACATACCATTTTTATCAACATAGATATCTTTTACTTTAGGCATTACTGGTGTATTCTTCCATTAAGTGAGGGTGCCTGTTCTTTTAGCTCAAAAGCCAGAACCTGCTAAAACCAAATAATTCTTTAATGAAAGTTTTTTTGCATCTTTGTTAAGTAAATGTGTTTCCTGTAGAAATACTATTTGAGCTTTATGCAATTTCAAGTATTTCAACAGACCCCCCCCCCCTCTTTACTGGATTATTCAGTTCATTAATACTAACATATGCATTTAAAATCAGACATTTATATAAGAAGAAAAAAACACAAGTGTACAGAACTTATTATATATGTTATATATAACAATATGAAATCTTCAACTATGGACAAAACTTTTGAAACAAATAAAATTGCCTAATGATGTAACCCTAAAATATTCTACTAATGGAATAACGTATTCATAGCTTGTTGTAAAAGACGAACAAACTACCTCTCAAACTTTCCATTAGACTAGCAATGCTTAGCTCATGCTTCTGATTCATATTAATGAGTCTCATATATTTAGAATGCATCATGTTAAAAAAGCCCATCGCTGAGGTGTTATGAATAAGAAATGTTAAACAGGTGTTCAGAATCTTTATTATAAGTTGACCAAACTGAATAACTCTACAATCATCTTTCCCTGTACCTCATATCATCTTCCTGGTCTACTGTAGGGAGGAAGTCCGTTATTTTCATATTTATTGATTTATAGGTCAGATGATTGTATATATATTTTTTTGTTTTATTTACTATGTATAAATTTATTCATAGGATCATAAGTTCATAAATTAGTACCAGGCTAATTTTTCTTGTAGGCCATTCCATGCCCAGCCAATTACCCCATGTGAAAATCAAACCTTGCACCTATAAAAGTGAACACCTTAACCACTATGCCAACCTCCTACCCTTGTGGACATATTTATATTCTTTAACTATATGCATATTTATTTATTCTGATTTCTTTATGTTTCTGTTTGTATACCATGTCTTGTACTATTGCTGTATTCTTAGGTTTTATATTTTACCTGTAATCCAAGTGTAGAGTGTCATATAATAGAACATTTATAGTTACCCTTATATATTTGATCCTGTTTAATCTAGTACTACTGCTGTTAGAATCAGTCCTATTTTTTTCCTTAAATGTTATGTCTTAATAGTGTCTGAAACATCTCCCCTTTTAAGATTCAAACTTTCCATAATAAATTGTTCTGAGATATTAAGTTTTGTTGCCATTAAAATGAGACATAACAGAGAAACACAGTACTATTTTTTTATCAGAAGTGTCATTCTATAAACTAGTATGTAAATTATCCCTTTGGTATACTGCAAGCATTCAGAACTGTTCAATAACTAACAGTGTTTTTGAATGCAGTTCACTGTCTTTTGCTTATTATCTAACTTGTGTTCATTGAGATATTGGCATATCATTTAAAATATTATGATTATTTACTTTTAGACAGGAAGAAGTAACCTGCACAGTTCTTAGGATTTCACAACTCCTGCAGCATCACAAAACTGCTCATGACTCCTAGTTGTTTCAAGCTGGTTTTCATGATAAGGACTTGAAAATGAACAATCCATCATTTGCAATTCACACAAAAATGCTCACAAATAAATCCAAGCCACCACCACACCACACCACAATCCCATAGACCCCCTCCAAATCACCAAAAGAACAACAAAAAAACATGTCAAAGTATTCCAATGACTAAAAAGCCATTGCACCGAATGACATAACATTCAATGATTCAGCAAGCACTATTTGGATGAGATATTTAATAAAAAGCAGACAGTCATTTCTTTTAAAAGAGACATAGCATATAAACTTGCATTAAAAGACTGACAGTTATGTGTGATCTAGGTTTAACTTGAAACAGTGTGAGTGTAATTGTAATTATTTGACATAATAGTAACTTTTGTATATGTAAAAATCTATATTTTTATACTTTGTTTCTAATATAGTACGTCTTTCCTGGGTGCCATTGCATGTCAAGTATATGGTCAGTAGCACACTACTGGACCATTTTAAGAACCCAGAATGTAGCTTAACATGCCTCTTTAGTGTCATTTGTTGCATATTGTATTATATTTAATAGTATATTACTCAACTATGCCAAGTTATCAGAAAGTGTGCCACGTAACATAAGTTTCATCATAATAAAGATGGATGAATAGTTTAGCCTTTTAAACTCTATAAGTGAAAATATGTGACTTTAATTTAATATATAGCTAAAAGAATCAAACTCATTTTTAGAAAGGGAACTAGTAACCATTTGAAGTAGAGAAAGGAAGAAAGAAAGAAATGATTTGCCTTGCAAAAAGCAATATGTAGCACCTGTTCATAAGTATTCAATCACATATTTAAATTAGTAAGAATTCATAACCATGAGATATATTGAGTTTCATTTGTCCTTCACTTCTTTTTACTGTTTTTGTCTTTGATGAATGAACCACTTCTTGTTGCTTTTCTCTTCAAAGAAGTTGATAGGTTCCAGTCCATTTCTTCTGTTTTTTTTTCGAGGATTTTATTTTTCTGTGTAAAGTCCATTGCATCTTCTATGGTGTTAAAAATCTTCTTTCCTTCTGGAAGGTGAATCCTTATTTTTTGCTGGAAACAAGATATGTGTTTTAACATCGTTGTTCTTTAAGCTTGTAACAAGTGATATGCATGCTTTTCTCTTGGACATCACTAATAAATAATAGTCATTGTCAAATCTTATAATATTTCCTTTAATTTTAACTGGATAATTAGTCAATGCAGCTTTTAAGACTAAATCCTTATCTTGACTTGAGAAAAATCTTACAGTCACTGACCTTGGTGGAGGTGTTTTTATTATTTTTTTTGTAAAGATGAGTTAGAAACTGATCTATGTACCCGTTCGATGCCAAAGGTAAAAGCTTCAAGCAGGCTCAAAGTTTTAGGCAGCCAGGGATTAAGGAATTTAATCATACTGTATCCCTCTTCTTTTTCAGGAGTCCCATAAATCCTGATGTTATTCCTTCTAGATCTGTTCTCTATGTCTTCTATTTTATCCCGAAATAAGTTGTTTTTGTTTCAGAAGAAATTCACTGTTATTTTCATTTTCAAGTAATCTTCCATCAAAATCAGACATTCCCTCTTCATTTGTGAGGATTGCTGTTTAAGAGATTCACTCAACACTTTAACTTCTTTTTATTTTCTTTAAAGATGTCAATTTTGCTTTCTAATTTGTCTGTCTTTGCAGATAACTCACTGATGTCACTTAGTATAGCCTGTATGTGTTTTTTCATAGAATGTCCTGTACGCTGGGCTTAGAGTGGCTCATTCTGAGACAATTAGTTCTTTCTAGTTTTCTTCACAGGAAAAGCAATTAAAAGAATGTAAAACTTGTTATTTTTGTAATAAATCTTTCGGCAAGTTTTGAAACGTTCTGTTTGAGTTTTTAGTAAAAGCCCGTCAGAGATGTTAAAATGAAGCAGAGCTAAAAAAACAGTGTTGTTAACTACTCACCATCTTGGCCACGCCCCGTGAAAAGATCTTTACTATCAGTAGTCACAAGTAAGTGGTGGGATGATAGTATTCCTTGGTCACTATTGCTAAAAAATCCCATGAATCAGCCAATATGTGCTTATATGACTTTAAGTTTTATATCCACAAAACCCCTGAGAGGATAGGTTTTAGAACCTGAAGCGGCCACAATAAGTCTAAGGGGGGAACCATGATACTGTTATGCATCTTGGGTATCCCAAAAATAGCTGAAATAACTGGTTTTGAAACTTAAAGAAAATCATGTAAATTCTTATTGGTCAAACCCTGCATAAGATTGGCCTCTAATGTCAGGGTCTATATTAGAACATCGAAGTTTCAAAATTTTGAATGTTCTAATATTGACCCCTATTCAGCGAAAGCTGAAAATATCGAAGGAACAGAAAAACAAATTTTTTCCTAGGGAAAGAATTTGGTTGTCTGTTTCTGTTGCTTCAGTATTTTCAGCTCTGTGGTGGAAAGTTACGGGTTGGGTTCAGGTAAGTGTGCGATTGAGTGCGGGTTAGGGTGCAGGTTAAGTATGTGTGCGATTGTGTGGACGTGAGGGTTAGGGTGGGTTAGGTGAGTTAGGGTTAGGGCGTGGGTTAGGTATGTGTGCGATTGTGTGGATGTGAGGGTTAGGGCGGGTTAGGTGAGTTAGGGCACGGGTCAGGTAAGTGTGCGATTGTGTGGACTTGAGGGTTAGGGCGGGGTAGGTGAATTAGGGTTAGGGCGCGGGTGAGGTGAGTGTGCGATAGTGACAGACATTAGGGTTAGGGTTTGGGTTAAGGTAATTGGATAGTTAGTGGTGTGTGTATAGTTTAGTGTAGGTTTAGGTATAAGATTTTAGGTGTATGTGTGTGGATTGCTGTTTGTTTGGTGTGCTTGTGTTGTGTGTATGTGTTTTGGAACAGCAAATTTTTTCCCTAGGAAAAAATTTGCTGTTCTGTATGTTCGATGTTAGTGGTCAATATTAGAACATTCGAAGTTTTGAAACTTCGATGTGCTAATATAGACCCTAATGTCACATCAGTTGTCCTTTATACCATCTGAATTTCATTCCAAGAAACATGTGAATAAGTGGCATCACTGTTTAACAAATCTAACATTTTGGCTGCGTACATCCAGTAATCCATAATTATCACTCCACCCATTTATCTGGTTTCATGTTATGAACATCCCTATTCATACTCAATTTGTTAAAGACCGTCTTTTCTTCTTGAGTGAGGTTAGAAACCTTCCATGTTTTCTTTTTAACATATTGTCTGGTTTCTTGTTTGACTAAAGATTCAAAATTAGCTAATATAAGGTGTAGTGGAGGGTTAAAGGTACTTTTCTTGCTGAACCTAGGTCCCTTGTGGCAAATCACAGTCTGTCCAAAAATAATCTCTAGGTTAGCCTTCCTTAGAAATAACTTAAAATCAATCAGAAACTGTTGTATGGCAAGACAGGATGATGGTGCAAAAGTAAACTTTCTAAAGGTGGAAAAATAGTTAGAATTAAGTTCCAGGTAATTATAGTTAAAAACTTTTAGCTGACCTAGAGTGCATACCACCCCATTTGTGGTAATGACCTCTCCTGCCAAGCCAGAATCGATTACCTCAGTAGTGTGATTTAATTTTGCCTTCTTTTCCTCCTCTTCATTATTGTTACTTCTTGGTAACTGGCATTCGACCGGTCTTTCAACCCTTTGGACCTCCATAAAGGAGGAAACTCTAAAGGGTCATCCAGATTATAGGGTGATGCACTACCATTAAATTCACCACTGACATCATCCTGTCTGTTCAAACGATTAACATTGTGAGTAACAGATTCTCTGTGCCCTGAAGCGTCAAAGCCAGTACATCTGTTACCTGAAGCTTGAGGAACCTTATTTTTTGGTGCCCAATAGGCTTGTCCTTCAAAATAATCTTTCTTATCTCTCTCAAGTTTGTCAGTCTTTTGGTTTTTAATACTGACTAATTTTTCATCAATTTCATTCAAAGTAGTGTAATATTTTTCCTATGCTTGTTCACAGTAAACAACAAGGCATTCTGTAAAACAGTATTTAATATGTTAATTTCGTCACATAAACCCTCTAAACGTTTTTCATTATTTCTAATAACAGCCTTCATAATATTGAGTCCACAGTTAAAAATCCTAGTAAGTTCTTTCTGAAATTCAGAGACCGGTTAGGCATTGTTCTGATATTTCCATACTCTGAGCCCCCTGGGGACTTGTTTTTTAGCAACTGTCTCTCAATAAAAACATTGTCTAAAACCAAAGTTCTAGTCTTTGATTTACATATAACTCAGATTCATTTACCAGGCTGTGAAGTCCATATTCACATAAACAGAAAATTGCTGTTAAGAATTATTCTCCGAATGTACCATCTTTGACAATCATGCCTGACTGTCGCAGGTCTTCCTTCACAAAATTCATACATGTCTTTTCTGGACACCCTCATTTCCTCTTTGCCTTCTTCCATCAGTCCTAAATTATCTTTACCAGGTTGTCTTTTGCTTTTCTGCACATGTGCCTGATCTATCACAATCAACAGATTCTCTTTGACCTTCTCTGTAATTGGAGCTACTTGGGCTTTTGCGTTGATGTTCTAATTTCTTAGTTTGTTCTATGGTGTACATCCAATCACCTCTAACTTCCTCAACTGCTCTGCCTTTACTGCCCAGGTTTCTGTACCATACAGTATTACTGGTCACAACACTGTTTTGTACACCTTATCTTTCAGCTTGTTTTGCATTCTTCTGTCACACATTGCCTCTGATACTCTTTACCAGTTGGTTG
This sequence comes from Protopterus annectens, assembly GCF_019279795.1. Classification (NCBI taxonomy): domain Eukaryota; kingdom Metazoa; phylum Chordata; order Ceratodontiformes; family Protopteridae; genus Protopterus; species Protopterus annectens. The sequence goes on along the minus strand of NC_056737.1, from coordinate 739,964,973 downwards.
CAGCCCCTCCAATTCTAGCTTTGGCCTCTTCAGTCAGACTTCCCTTCTCCTCTGATTTTCACTTGTTACCATTACAACTGTACTCAGTTTCATTTCTTGTGCCTTCAGTTTTGCATTCCATTCCCCTATCATTTGCTGCTTGTTCAGAGTTTGCCCGTATTGTCACATCATCTGCATGCAGCAGCTTTGTTACTGTGCACCCTGTGAACTGTTTGCCAATGTAATCCATCACCAGTATAAACAGCAGTGAGTTTAGAGCTGTACCCTGATGTACTCCCACTGCCAATGGATACCACTCTGCAAGTCTGAACACTGTTTATACTTTCTGTCATTGGGTCCTTGTACATAACATGCACTAATTGTACCAATGATTCTGGGACTTCACATTATGAATTTTGTCCTATCCTTACAGTAGGGTCTGAGTGCTATGTGGCTGTTAGTAATTCTGATGACATTCGTCACTGCCTTCTGAAGCTTGATCCTTGCCATAATTGCCACACCACTTCTAATTTGTTCTCGCCTCTGAGTCGTAGACTCTGAATTTCAAACCAAGTGGTTTTGCTGCAGTGCTCTTTCATCTTGTCTCCTGGCTATAGAGGACGTCCAGCCTCCTCCTTGCCATCACGCCATCCACTTCAAAATTGCATCCTCTCAGTGAACCTATACTGAGTGTAGCAATACTTAGTTCATATTTGGCAGGTTGATTGGTTTTACTTCCAGCTTTCACTCAGCAGAGCTATCCCAGGTAACCATAGCTGGACAATGTGTATAGTGGCTCACCAATAGTTTATTGACCCAGGGCTGCTTGCTTTATGGGAGGCAAACACACTGGCCAATAGGGAAATATAAACCACTTCCACCATTCGCATGTATCCATGGTGTAGGTCAGAGTTGGCTGGGTCCTCAACCCACTTATCACCAGCAAAAACCTATGCCCATTTTTGGCAACATTAGTCAACGTGACCAAATCACCTAGAGCCAGTTTGTACACCATCAAGTGGCTAGCCCTGACAAGACATGCAGTTTGTGATCCTTGTCCAGCTATCTAGAGGATATTGCACAGCACAGTTGATGCCCAAAGCAGTTGGTCTGTACAGCTCTTCCCTTGTTAGGAACAGTGTAGATTCTGTGCTGCTGCCTCACCTCCATTCTTGTGGGAGTTTGAGGTGGATACACCCAGCATGTTTTGAGGGGTATTCAACAGAGACACAAGGAGAACATGCAACTCCACACAGGCACTGGCTGTAGGTTAAATTGAACCTTGTACATGGGAGGTGAATAACTATCTGCCATTGGACATCTAATGCATAGTCCTGGAACTCAGCATTAACCAATAAGTGTGACCTAATGACTCTAATTGATCTCTGTCTATCAAGATAGAAAAGAATGGTCATCACAATATGGCATTCTCCTAGAGGTGTGGAGCATTTTTAATGACCTACCACTTTATTTCCTTCCTCCTGTACCCAATGTATAGTAATGTCAGTAATGTCAGTGTGGTATTCATGTACTTCGCCATGCTCTTAGTTACTGCATCTCCACATTTATTGCATTCTGGATTTAGTATTCTTGCCTTCTTCAGAGATCTAGTTTGACTGAAACCCCTCCCCACCCCCAGAGTGGATGTGAGCTATTCTTTCCAGTCCTTCACTTACCCAGACAGTCTTCTGATCTTGACTTGGAAGTCAAACCTGTTTTTGCCAGTGTCACAGGGGAGAAGTCTGACTTGTGAATTAATGGGCCTCATTTTGTGAAGGGCTAGCCACATGGCAGTGTGTCCATTGACTCTAGATGATTGTCTGTGTTGATGTAACACCCCAATCCCATGTGCAAAAATGGAAAAAAGGGGGTATGCATGGATTTTGTGCATATGTTTATAAGGTGCTCTTGTTATAGTATGAGCCTCAGTACAAAGCTGTGATAGCTGAGATCCACCCAATCCCTTTTAGGGCCCTGTCCCCCTGTCCATCTTTTTATAAATCAGACCTTGTTTTACAAGACTTTTCTCAGCACATATCTTTGCTAATCAATAATGCTTTCTTTGTTGCATTATAGCCTCCTTGTATATCCATATTTAAGATCACAGCTCTCATTCCCCTTATACAGACCCATCCCCAGTATAGACTTGTTTTAACAGAGACACCATTTCTCTTCCAGTTTGACTCCTGGTTAAGTGTACTGTACGTGATCCATGCACTCCTACAACGTAAGCATCCCCATCACGGTATTCCCCACAGTCTGCTTACTTACTTGCTTGTGAAAGACATAAATGTGTGGACAATTGATTCATGAAGAAGGGTGCATGTGAAGCTTATTGAAATATGGCTGAGTTAGCATGGTGGAGACAATTAGTACTCTGACAATTTAACTAATATAATATAGTGGATCGGATAGAGGTGAGAGTAACAGCTCTTATAGCATAATGTCATTGGCGTGTTAGTCCATGCCCAGTGTTCCTTCTAGCCCTTTCCTAGCAACACAAATCTCCCTAACCTATAAACTTCATTGTAAATTATTGTACATTTTTTTACATGCAGTTCACCCCTGTGTTCTACTTACCATTAATATTCTGAGCTGTATGACGCTGCAGTGAATGAGGTATTTGCATACCTCCTTCACTATTGAAGTCTGAAATTGTGGAGGTTGCAGTGTGTGCTGTCTTGTTCTTTGGTGGCACATACTGTCTCTAGATGGGAAACAGACAGTTTCCTCCATTAGCAACCTGCAAACTTGTAAAAGATGTTTACAGGTCTGGTCCAGTATTTTAGAATAAATTAACCAAAATGAATTTTGCAGTCCAGATTTTGAAGTTTAGACCACTTTTCGGAAGTAATTGTGGAACAAATAGTCTTTAAACTTATTTTCTGATATTGCTGCAATATTTGGTATCTGATTATATATCAATTACTGTATTGTTAATGCAAACAAACGTCAGTTATACAGTAAACAGTTTTGTTTCAACTGTTACAGAGATAACCTGAGGAGATCCTTGACTTGGTTATTTACTATGATGCTGTTGATTTACCTGCTGTTCTTTGGTTGGAGGGCAAATTTAGACTTCAGCAAGCCCCTTTTCTTGGGAGTGGTAAGTGTGCTATGTAGGATTAAGACTTGACAACAACATTGAAATTATTTGGATATAAAGTTGTTTATTTTTCTGAACAGTTTGGCATTTTTTTATCCTGGTATTTATTGCTAAAAGTATGGTTTGAAGACAGGACAGCTTTTTCACTGGTTTTGATATTTAAATTCATTGCAAACTCTTAAAGCGGTATAAAAAGGAGGCTTGTACTAACCAGAATTTATGGGCAGTCAGCCTAATTTTCCATCATTCAAACACACCAGTTTTGAAAGTAATACCTATTTTACATTGCCGCTCCTTATATTTAGTATTTGTACTGTATAAAGGCAGCTTTAGTCAACACAATTTTCATGTATGCTTACTGCTTCAACTTTTTAGGTCATCAAGTTATTTTTGAGTATTTTTGGAACATATTGACCTAATATGCATTTGATAGATGTATGAAAATGTGTTACTTTTTCACAGTGTGGAAATAGTCATATCACTACTTTGTTATTTGCAAGGTAGTGGTTTTCCTACCTAAATTTTTGAGTTAAGTCTACACATGGTAGACAAAAAAACCTATGCAGACTTTTCACTCAAAGTATAATTTTTTGTCTTGGGGCACTGATGGTACTGATAACACTGAACGCTGTGCTTGATTTAACATAATTACTAAAAATAAGAAGACTAGAAACACTGAAAACATTTTTTTGCAGAAATAAATGCAGGCCCTGTAAAATAAGAAGGGTAAGAATAAAGATTGTATAAAGTCAGGTTAAGGAAAGGATGTTTCAAAAATTCTGAAAACCATTAAATAAAAATAAATAAATAATTAAAACCCAATCAGCATTCATTTTCACATGTCCAAGCTTTGACCTTTGGCATAATTATTTTTATTTATTTTATTTTAGACAAGACAATGAAATTAACACAATCACAACTAATGACACATGAGACAAACAAAAACTATTTACCTACTATTTCCAGGTTATCACAGTAATATGAGAGTGAAGAATACAGGCATTGACAAGGAATGCTAATACAATCAAAAGGTATAGAGAGATAGTTTAGTAAAATTAGTTTAATAAAGGAGGTGTGATGTGTGTAGAGTAGTCAGGGCAGGAAGAGAAAATATTTGGAGACACATATAGATTAGTCAGGTTTGGAGCATGGGCATAACCAGTGAGTTTAGGCTTTTCCTATTATATTAAAAAAAAAGAGTCACTAGCCTTGTTGTTTGTTTTAGTAGTATGTATTAGAAGTTTTGAACAGAATAGGTGTTTTGGAAGGTTTGTAAAAGTGTGGCTATTAGTTAGTTGATGAAATATAATTAATATTTTGAAGTTTGAGCAGCCATCCTAGTTGCTTTAAATTAAGGCAGTGATGGGTTCTAAATGGTTACAAATCTTGCAAATGTTATTGTAGGATTTCAATTTGCTAAAGATTATTTTAGATTGGTTAGTAAAAATAGGAGGTTGTTAATATGGATGTCAAAGTTCAGATTATTGTCAATGGTGACCTAAATAATTGGTTGGTGGTTGGTTCAGGATATATAAGTGTATTTGGTAGAGTTTTACTGAAAAAAATCCAGGGGGACTTCTTAGTAGGAGAGAAAAGGAGGAGTTTAGTCTTTATCAAGGTAGGACTGGAATAAATAGGGCTGAAATGGTTTCAGTGTAGAGAAGAGTTTGAATATAGGATGTTGGTATGGGTTGCATTAGCTGTATTCATTGGTTTTTTTTAAATGTCATTTTATCCTTTGGAGTCAGCTTCTTCAGTTGACATAAACTTCTTAGAATGTAGAGTGGGGTTTGCCTTCAGCTAAGGCATTTCTGAGCTACAGACTCTAGTGTGCAAGCTCTTATGCAGTTTACAGTAATTTTCTACATAAAACCAAAGCAATACCTTTTCGAATACAGAAAAGTATCAGGTATTGTATCTTTGAAATTTGCATTCCAAAAGCAACCACATAGGGTTTCTATGACTACAGTACAAATACATTATAAGTGCACATTTCAGTTATGAAACTGTTTCTCCCTTTGCCCCTCCATTTGTTGAACTTCAGCAAGAGAGAGACCATTCAGTTGGTAGTTCCCATCAGTTATAATTAAATGGGTATCAGTGAGTTAATAGTCTGAGGTAAAAGATGAGAAAACAAAAATATTTTATATATATTTTATTTCTTTTCATTTTATTTTATTATATATATATTTTGGTGCTGTTCTCCCTGGGCCTCCACTGAAAATGGGCATGCATCCAGTCGAACTATCCCGGTCAAAAAATATAAAATAAAATAAATAAAAATAAATAAATAATTGTATTAGATCATTTAAAATGCACACAGTACTGATGTTTGGAATGAATTGGCTGTACTGAAATATTATGAAGTACAATGTGTGGATGCTAAGCAAACTGTGTACGTAACCCTTGACTTAGTACTAAAAAAAAAGAAGCTTAATCATGTGGAGGGTACCATGTGTGGATCAAGAAAAGGAATTATTATTTAAAAAGAAACATAAATGTAAGACTTATGCCAGATGTAACATAAGTGAAGATTGGGCAGCATTTAAAGTGTAGACATTTTTGTTAAGTTTGTCATAATAAGAAAAAACAATGACTTGATTTAATTGAAGTAAAGGAAGCCAAGGAAATGCATCAGAATTGTGGAAAACATTGAATTCAATTACAACTAGACATAATGGCATCCATCCATTAATTATTACAGAAAGACTCAAGAAAAGAAATAAAATAATTAGCTATAGACATTAACAGCTATTTTAACAAATATGAATGAAGGCAAGTTGATTAAAAGTTTTATTTGGTGGTGAGATTTGTGAATGGGTTTCACCTTTTTGTTATTGAAAGTTTATAACATTCACTCATTTGATAACTTCATCAGTATTCAAAATAAATTTCCAAAAAAAAGCAAAAGGTAGACGTTTTGTTATTGATATGTAAAAAAAAAGTATCTTACAGCAGATTATCGTCCCTTTTTGGGTTTAGCATTATTGTCAAAGATAGTTGAGAAATTTTAAAATCAACAGCTGTATGGTTATTCAGAAATAAGATTATTGTTAAAATAAACTTAGCATGTTTTCCTAGTAAACGTTGCACTAAAACTTGTATATATTTGGCTTAAGTCTTTAACTCAGAAAGTCATCTTGATAAAATATTAGGTAACATAGGTATTAATCTAGATATTGCTAAATGGGCAACTAGGTTGCTTGGTTGTTAGGAACATTAATCAGAGCATCTGATAATGTTCTTTTCATTCTTCCTCACTGATGGGTATCTGATCCGATCCTCGGATCCAGCTCTGCCTCATTCCCAAAACTCTGGATCCTAGTCTCAACTCCTTCCTCTTCCCATAATGCACTACACTGCCCCTAACTCCTCAGATCTTGTTTGCCGCCAACATGGTGAGATGGAGGAATCTAGGTCTCGAGCTGTAAGAAGAATTCTTGGTCTAAATTTAGCTAATTTTCTTGTCTAGGTCCTGTGATATGTTTCTTCTTTCCTCCCTTGGTAGCCACTTATGGCTAGAAATTCTGTTTTTCCTTTTTTGAAGAGATTATCTTTCGTTTAATGATGAGGTGAAGTTTTGTTTTGATAATTACAAGTCTTGTTCCTGGTTATCTTTTCTTAGCCTGCAGTATCCAAAAACACTTCAAACGCACACAGGTATTGAAAATTATTGTAAGACAAAAGCACTTATCTTTTTAAACAGTGGTGCTATTAATTTCTGCTTGTAGTTTTAAGTAATGGGTCCAGGATTTCTTTATTATCAGCCTGCAGTATCTTAGCTTCGTTTGACTATTATCCTGTGTAGTAGTGGAATTTGCATGTTTTTGTTTGGCTGCCTTGTTTTCCACTATGTGCCTTGATTTGTGTTTTGTGTTGTTAGTCCATTGGCATTTTTTTACTGGTGGATATTTTGAGTGCTGAGGTCGGAAGATGTGTGGCAGACTTGTTTTTCCAACTTCTAATCCTTCAGGAAACTAGTGCTAATGCAGTGTCTGTTTTTTTTGTTGTTGTATTTCTGGTTTGTCCCTTATAAAATTTGTTATTTTCTGGAAATTTGTGGCAATCGGTGAGGATGGAATTCCCTAAATATTAGCAGGCATTTGAGTTTCAGCCTTCATATTCTTTAGAAAATGCATGGTAACATACAACTTTTTATTCCAGCAACTTTCTAAGTTTATAAGAGCAATATTTAAACAAAAAAAAGTTGAGGCTTTGTCCAGATTTATTGTGCTAAGAAGTTGAGAGCTATGGCTTTTACTGGTTTCCTTTGGGGCTCAAACCCCCCCTCCTAAAAAAGAAGGAAAGAAAAGGAATTTTAAAATGAGGATCTTGGATCCAGTGCCTCGGATCTGAAGTCCCTAGGGGCTTCCTTCAGATCACAAGTCCTCCTCAAATCTGATTGTTTCAGTCCCTATGATGCATTCCACATACCTGCCTATCTTCGTCGGATCCTAAGCCTTCAGATCCGACTGACCTTAACTTCCAGTATAAAACACAAGGCATTGGACAAACTCCTTGATTTGGTGGTATCTACAGACTCCTTTGGATCCTATTTCCCCAGCACCCTCGGATCCTATCAGTTCGACCATCCTTTTTCTTCGGATCCTAACACTAGGATCCAACTGATACTAGATACCCACAGAGATCTCCACTATTCTTGGATCTGACACCTTCCACTGTAGTCTGCTTCAGATTTGAATCACTCCTCAGATCCAATGGCTTTATAGTTCATTGTTTATTGACTCTAAGCCTGACCGTACCGCTCAGCTGTACAGATCTTTGTCCATATTTTTTCTTCCAGAACTACTAAACTACTGTAGCTTGCTTGAGATCTGAGGCACTCCTCGGATCCATGGCTTTATTGCCTGTATGCCTGATCATACCTCTTAACTACTCGGTTGTTTGCAGAATGTCCTTTATTCTCACCTCCGCACCCAAGGTGTTTACCTGACACAGAGTGGTCATGGCAACTCGCATGTGACTAGCAGGATTCCAGCTGTTTCCTCAAGTACGAATGGCTGGCTCTCACTGCCCCAACCAGATATGAACTTCCACAAACCAAGTTTTACTTATTTTTCTTTGTACACCTTCCAAGTCCTTGGGCATTTTGGTAAATATATCCATATGAAAACTGATTCTTTACAAAATCCAGATTTTCATAGAAACACAATTCAGTACCACTACTCATGTTTATCAGTTTTTCTGTTTCTCTATTTTAGGTACAATTTTTTCTTGCAGGTCTTTCAGTAGACTTGACAGTACATTAGTCTATTCTTTACCAACCTCTATTTTATACTATAAAACGTAAACATTATATTCGTTGCTGCTCCCATTCAAAAGGCATTTCTTTTTTTGAGTAAACCTTTCTCTTGCCTCTTTTATTTGCCACAGTATTATTGGATTGTCCCCAACTATGATGGGAGCACATATTAAGTGAGGAATGTTCCAACCACATGCTCCCCTCTTGGAAACAAAAATCACTTGTCATTTCCCCAAATATGAGTGTGGTTCTTCTAATGTTGCTAGACTTTCAGAAAGGCCTCCTGTATGCCAACTCTCCATCTACCATTGATCACTAAGTTTCTGCATAAAGCCATCAGGCTTAGGTCCTCTGTCATCTCTTTGCCGCATGTTTTTTTTCTAATTCCACACTTGCTTCCCCCTGGTCATTATATTATTTGGCTTCCCATATGAATTCTACGAAGAAAGCCTTTAGAAGCAAATGGAAAACATTACCCATATGGGCATCCATTCAGAACATTGGCTCTTTCTCAGCTATTACTCCTGTCATCCTTTCCTTTCTTGCCAATTTTTTTATTTTTAAGGACAAGGTGAGTTTTCTATCATAGTAAATTCCAGATAGAAACTATATCAATTTCTCTACTCTTGAAACAAATTTCTTTCCTTGACGACTTTCCACATTGTCAAGCTTTCCGGAGCGGAATCTTGCTGCTTATATCTCTCATAAAGACCCCTCTTTTACTGCAGACCTCAAAGTTATTCTTCAGGGACTGACACAGAAACCCTTTAATCAGGAGAATTTGTCATATGAAATTTATTTAAAAAAAAAAATAAACATTCTTATTAGTGGCATTTACATTGATAAAAACGAACTTCTGACCTTCAAAGAGAAATTTATTGTCATTTAGAACCACACAAGTGCAGCCTAAATTAAATTACAAATGTCAGCTCACGAGAGAAATGCAGTGCAAATAACACAGATACATCGGTGTTAGAAAATAACATAAGAAAGAAAATATGTGTGACAAGCAAGAGGTAGTTCACATTACCAAAACACACTCAATACCCATTATCCAATGATAAACAATAAGTACCCACCACCAAACTACCTTCAACATTAAGATAGACAATAAATAGAGACTAGTGAATAGCAGCTGCCTAACATATAAAGCTATGTCAAACCCAGAGCTGTTGGACACCTAAAGAAATCCCAATCCCTCCGAGCTACATGCTCTAGGTACCTAAACCTTGTCACCACAATAAACAGGACATGCTGGAGAGATAGATTCCTGTCCCAGAGACTTCCCATACTCTGGAACAAGCTACCCATCTATGTCAAGCAAAGTTCCTCATTAGCACTCTTCAAGAAAAATCTTGATGAGTGGATGGGAAATAGGAAATACACCCCGGGAATCACTTCTGTGGCTCTGCTCGACAGAGGACAGGAAAATAACTTTCTTGGGTGGCATAAGCCAGGGAACATACTTAGGCCCTTGGGCTGATCGCCCAGTACCTACCTATGAACCTATGAGCTGTTTAGTTACCATGTTGTACTTGTTAATTTTAGACATGACTCAGTATAGCCATCATATTGCATAATAGTAATACTGGCAGTAGTTACTCAGAGCAGCAGGATTAAGTGAAAAAAGAGGCTTCAATTTATCAGGTTTTATGGTTGCTCTCCAAGTTAAGTCTTACAGCTGTAGGATACAAACAGTTCCTGAATCGGGTAGTCCTACAGCGGAAGCTGCAGTACCTCCTTCCAGATGTAAGTTGTGAGAACCAGTTGTGGGCTGGATGGGTTGAATCAGCTAGTATTGCATGTTCTCTTTCTTGCTCTTGTAAAGAAAAGCTCCTGAATAGAAGGGGGGTTTGTGCCCAAGATTTTCTCATCCACCCTCACCACCCACTATAATTTCTGAGACATGCTTTGAAGTTGCAAGTGAAGATGCTCTCAATAGCTCCCCTGTAAAATGTGCTAAGAGCAGACAGTGGTAGCCTGGCCTTTTTGAGCTTTCTCAGGAGGTGAAGGCTCTGTTGAGCCTTCTTGACTATATGGTTGGTATTAATGGTCCAGGAGAGGTCATCTGAGATGTGAAGGCAAAGGAACTTGGTTGATGTTCATTGTGTTTCACTGTTGCAGTCATTACACTTGGGTTATCCTGCTGGCAGGCTACCCGCAGTCGGCCTGAATTCCAAAGTCTAGGTCCGGCGTCGGTTGCTGTCGCCTCTTTCCTGATGTCAGTGCGCCAGGGGTATAAAAGATGCAGCCGACGCCATTTTCTTCAGTCTTTCTTGCCGCACGATGCCCGAAGCATAAGCAGTTCGCAAGTGCCAGTTGACCGACTCCTGAGATTTTCAAAAATGAATTTCAGATCCGAAGTCTTCATTAAAGCTAAGTACCCCGTTGGGGAAACTTTTTGCTTGCTCCAGTCCGATGTCAGAAAAAGTTAAGAATTGTATTTCTTGTAGGAAGCAAATATCTCATAAGGATTTTTATTCTTAATGTATTCCTTGCCTAGGCCCTGATCACAACGTTGCTAGCTGTTAGTTTTGTGCTAGATTTAACCAACGCACTGTTAAGTGTCGGTACGATTTTGCCTTTCATTACTTTGGCCGAAGATTCAATTATATAATGCCATTGGAACAGCTGGCGACCGAAGTTTATAAAAAGCGCAAGGAAAAATAAAAGGACAGGCATCCGAGGTCCAAAAACAACGACGAGGCTTCCACTAAGCCAGTCGCCGGTTCTCAGTTAGGTGCTTTCGCAGCCCCTGGCACCCACTACTTCAGAGCCACAGGCCGCTTACGACTCCCACATGGAGCCAGCTAGGCCTCTGGATACTCAAGGTATTGGACACTCGGAAACTATTCCCTCAGATGGGTCTGGAGCCGCTGAGCAGACATCGACTTTTGAGGGTGTTTTCAGACCTACACATTTATATGTAAAGCCTACTTCAGCTTCCAAAGCAAAGACTAAAGCAGTTCTAAAGACAAAGAAACAAGTACAGCATTCTCCTATGCCTAAAAAACAGATGCTCAAAATGGCCGAAGACCTAATTACCTTGATCAGGGGTTCCCATCCCCCTCCTGACAAGAGTCCTAGGCAAGAGACAGAATATGAATCTTCTGATCAGGTTTCCATTTCCTCTGACTCCTCTTCTGAACAGGAATACTCTCTTCCTCCTTATGAGGACTCTGATGCTGAAGAATCTATCCCTTCAGCCTCACCGCCTGAGGATTATTCTTTTGGGGAAACCCTGCATACCATGAGGGAGCACTTCAACTGGGAGAGCCAAGACTACTCAGAATCTAAGAAAAGGCTTAGAGATTTTCTTTTACTACCTCAGCACAGGCCTTTGGCTATTCCTCCTGTGTTAGACATTGTAGATGATGTATTTTCAGAGTCCGGACTTTCTCCTGACTCTTTACCTCCTGCTCCAGTTAAACCAGACAGATACTACAGGGTTCCAGATTCACATACATTTCTTTATAAAAACCCTGCTGCTGACCCAGAAACTATTTCTCAGGGTCCCAAAGGGGTCAAGGCTTCTACTGCAAAAAACCCTATCCCCTCTGATAGAGATTCAAGGGCAATAGACAGATGGGGAAAAAAAGTTTACACTTCTGCTACTTTGGCTGTGAGGGCTTTAAATTGTCAATTTCATATGCTTAAATATCAGCAATACTTAATGTCACTGCTAAAACAGAAAATGTTGTCAAATTCTGACTGTGCAGAAAATAAGGAAATGCAGGATTTATTGCATGCAACTGAACAAGTGGGAAAGCATACATTGCAATGTGGATTTGAGTCTCTGGAGGCCTCTTGCAGGGCTGCAGTTACAGGTTCTGTCATTAGGAGGCATGCTTGGTTAAAAGAACAGAATCTGCCTGATCATGTTAAAGCAAAATTATTAGATGCTCCATTACAGCATGATACCTTATTTGGTGTTAAAGCAGAGGAGGTGCTGAAGAAAATTGAGGACAAAGCGAAATCTATGCAAACAGTAAAGGATTTCTTATAGGTACAGCCACCCAGATTTAGCAGGAACTGGCCTACAAAGAATTGGTCCTTTCCAGTGTCAGACAGGCCACAAAGAGGCAGATACAGACTCCCCAGAGGCAGATCCCAGCCCCAGGGCTCATACAGGCCTAAACAGTGGGGCGCTTCTACCTCGAAAAGCGGAGAAGACAAATCACAGCCATACAGGAAACAGTCCCAATGACTTTCCTCTGCCAGCACCAAGCACTTATCTTTTGGCAGCCCCCTTAGGGGGAAAACTAGCACTTTTTTCACAAAATTGGCACATGATCATCCAGGACAAATGGGTCTTGAATATAGTGTCCCAGGGCTACAGGTTCCACTTTCACACCCTGCCAAGGGCAAAAGGTATGCCAGACCTGCCACACAATCAATGGGCAGAGGCAGAAAAACAAATTTCATCCCTCGTGGACATGAGGGCCATTCAGCAAGTACCACAGCAAGAGCAGGGACAAGGATTTTACTCAAGACTTTTCTTGGTACCCAGAAAAGACAAAGCCTGGAGACCAATACTGGACCTGTCTATTCACAATACATTTCTGGATGTTCCAAAATTCAAAATGTTGACTCTGCAGCAGCTTCTGCCCATTCTGGGCAAGGGCTTGTAACTTCGGACCTAAAAGAGGCATGCCTGCATATTCCAATCAGACAATCTTGCAGAAGATACCTCAGATTCACAGCTGGCTCAACGCACTACCAATTCTCTGCACTGCCCTTTGGCTTATCTACAGCGCCCAGGGTCTTCACAAAATGCCTGGCACCAGTAATTGCATTTTGCAGACAAAGAGGAATTCAAATATATCCCTACTTGGACGATTGCCTTATTCAAGCAGAGAACAAGGACATTCTACTAAAGCATCTGGAGTTTGTAAAAAGATTACTAATTTGCCTAGGCTACACAGTAAACGAAAAGAAATCAAAACCAGTACCCTCTCAAGAGATAATATTCCTGGGTGCAAGCTTAAATACAACTGCTCAGATGGCTTATCTCACGCCAGACAAACAAAAGCAACTGACTTCTTACTTCAAAATGTTGGCAACAAAAACTCAGTTATCTGCAAGAAAAATTCTGCAGGCTTTGGGCTTCATGGCATCCTGCATTCTGCTAATTCCATATGCCAGACTGCATATGAGGAAACTACAGTGGTATCTAAAAAGTGTTTGGACTCAACATTGTCACAGCCTGGAAACTTTAATTACCCTCATTCCTTGCCTGCAACAGGAGTTTCGATGGTGGGCACAGGCCTGTCACCACAACAAGGGGCAGCCATTCACCCTACACACAGCCAGGCAAACAACAACAGATGCTTCAGATTATGCCTGGGGGGCCCACATGGCAGGAAAATGTATTCAGGGCACATGGCCCACAAGCCAAAGGCATCTTCATATCAATCAAAAAGAGATGCTAGCTGTTCAGAATGCCCTGACAGCTTTCAAGGATCTACTCCATCCAGGACAACTACTGATAAGGACGGACAATACTACAGTCATGTGGTACATAAACAAACAGGGAGGCACTCATTCCTACCCCCTCTGCAGACAAGCCATGACTTTGTGGGACACAGCATTGACTTATCAAGTACACCTGCAAGCACAATTCCTGCCAGGAAAGAAAAATACTCTAGCAGACGAACTAAGCAGAAACCTCACGGATCCCCACGAGTGGAAACTGGATCCACAAGTCTTCAGCATGATAATAAAGAAATGGGGATGCCCAAACATAGATCTATGTGCCTCCCCTCACAACTGCCAACTACAGAGATTCTGCACAAGGACTTATCACAAGCAGGCATTGAAAGTGGATGCTCTATCATTCAACTGGAAAACCCTGACAGTTTATGCCTTTCCTCCTCTGCCTCTCCTCCCCAAGGTACTCCTAAAGGTCAGACAAGAGAAGCCAAAAATGATTCTGATTTTTCCAGACTGGCCCCGCCAGCACTGGTACCCAATCCTAAAGAGCTTGTCTCAAGGCCCAACCTAGACATTGCCTCTAATTCCTCATTTACTGACCCAACGAAACAATCAAATCCTGCATAGCCAACTCAGAACCCTAAATCTGGCAGCATGGCGGATAATGTAGCCATTCAGAGCACACCTGTCTCTAAAGCAGTGATGGATGTTATTTTGGAGGCCAGGAGGCCCAGTACCAGAAAATCTTATGCAGAAAAATGGAAAAGATTCTGTGTTTGTAACCAGGCACAAGGAATTAACACGTTTGTACCAAATATTCCTCAGATTTTACAATACCTAACTGAGATGCCGGACATAGGCCTATCCTTTTCATCAATTAAAATCCATGCTTCTGCCCATTTCAGCTCATTACAATACGGAACCACCAATTTTTTCACATCCGTTGCTAAGAGAGTACCTCAGAGGGGCCAAAAACATAAGACCTCCAAGGAAAGCACCAGTACCTGCATGGGACCTCAATTATGTCTTGGAAAAACTCACACTGCCGCCTTTTGAGCCAGCCAATACAGCTGAAATAAAGTTCTTATCTTGGAAAACAGCTCTGCTCCTAGCAATAACCTCTGCAAGATGAGTCTCAGAGTTACAGGCACTCATGGCTGTGGAACCTTTTATCATTTTCCATCCAGACAGGGTTTCTCTGAGGACAAACCCGACATTTATGGCTAAGGTAATGTCCAGTGTGGCCCTTAACCAAACCATTCATTTGCCTAACTTTTATCCAAATCCACAGAATAAGGATGAAAGACTTCTGCATTCTTTGGACATACACAGACAGCTGCACTTCTACTTGGACAGAACTAAAGCTTTCAGAAAGACTGAGCATTTTTCTTTCCTGGCATATGCATATGCTGCAGGATCACAAGGAAAGGCTATCTCAAAGCAGACTATTTCAAAATGGATAGGCCACTGCATTCATTTCTGCTATTCACAGCATGGCAAATCAGTGCCTAAGGGCATTAGGCCTCACTCAACCAGAGCAGCAGCCACTTCAGCAGCCTTCCTCAGAGGAGTACCAACCAAAGACATTTTAGAGGCTGCAACTTGGAGTTCAGTGCACACTTTTACCAAGCATTACCACTTACCTCTCTACTCTAAATCCAGAGCAGGCTTTGCCACTGCAGTTCTGCATGGCCTTATAGCCTCTCCTAATCCTATTTAGATCCAGCCACCCAACCTCAGCTTTGGGATTTAACCCAAGTGTATTGATTGCAACAGTGAAACACGATGAACATAGTACAGTTGTGTACCTACCATAAATGTAGATGTTCGAGTGTATTCACTGTTGCATTCCAGGTTACCCACCCACCATCCCCCTTTTCTTTGCTGGGACTTATCTGTACTTCTCTATCCTATACAACCTATGTGATGTATTTGCTTGTAGATGAAGGAAATGTTTTTTTTTTGGTGCATGCATCCTTATTAGCATAATTCTCAGCCTACCAATTTGGGGGCACCTGACATCTGGGGCAAGAAAAACTGAAGAAAATGGCGTCGGCTGCATCTTTTATACCCCTGGCGCACTGACGTCAGGGAAGAGGCAACAGCAACCGACGCCGGACCTAGACTTTGGAATTCAGTCCGACTGCGGGTAGCCTGCCAGCAGGATAACCCAAGTGTAATGACTGCAACAGTGAATACACTCAAACATCTACATTTATGGTAGGTACACAACTGTACTTTTTGACTTTCTCTACTACCTCCCCTTTGATAGTGAGTGGTTGGTGAACTGTTGCCTTTCTCCTGAAGTCCATAATCATTTTTTTGGTCTTATTAACATTCAGGTCCGGATTGTTCCTGTCACACCAGGCAATCAAAGTCTTCACCTCATCCCTGTAGTTATGTTCGTCCCCACCACTAATAAGACCCACGACTGTGGTATCATCAGCAAATTTTATACAGTCATGGGTGAGGACGGTGAAGAACAAGGGGCTGAGCACACAATCTTGGAAAATGCCAGCATTCTGGACTATGTGTTGAGAGGTGTTGTTTCCAGAGCATGTCCAGTAGGGTCTACCAATCAGAAACTCGAGTGTCCAGTTACATAGGTGCTTGTTTATCCCGAGTTTCACAAGCTTATCCACCAGTTGCTTTGGTATCACAGTGTTGAACATGTTCCTCCCTTCTAGGTGTTTTAGTGTAAAGTGTAGTGCGACTGATATGGTATCCGCAGTTGATCTATTTGCCTGGTATGTAAACTGGAGCAGATCAAGCGTTGTTGCCAAGCCTTCTTGCGTTATTTTCCATAACGAGAGGGTGTCACTCCAGGCCATCTCTCCTGAATAACTATGTTTATACTTCATGTCATCACCCAGTACAGAAAGTCTAGCAGCTTAGGCTGACCAGTCTCCAAAATTACCCTGCCCAAATAGATTACTGACCGTATTTTCACTGCTTATTTCCAAAATGATTTTGAACTGCCTCATCATCTTAGAGCCATTCTAACAGGTTTATGGCTAAAGCATCTTTTTCTCCCAAAGATACCTACTGTTGAAGCCATCGGTGCTGCAGTCTCTTGGTCAAAGACTCATACCTTTGTGAC
This sequence comes from Protopterus annectens, assembly GCF_019279795.1. Lineage (NCBI taxonomy): Eukaryota > Metazoa > Chordata > Ceratodontiformes > Protopteridae > Protopterus > Protopterus annectens. The sequence goes on along the minus strand of NC_056737.1, from coordinate 739,948,092 downwards.
ACATTACAAGTTGGACATTGCTTCCAGAAACGGAGCTTTCTTTGGTTCGACAGTGCTTTGGCATATCCTTCTTGATGATCTCCTGAGAATTATGTTGCTGGGGATTCTGACCCATCATTGAGGAAGAATGAAAAGGGCAACATCAGCTAAAGAAATTATATACTTAGCATAACGTTCCATCTGTGTTGTCCATTTTCATTCTTTCTCACCTTCCCTCCCAGCCATCCCCTGGCCTTGTCATTTGTAAAAGGATTTTGGATGATATAGGAACTTTCATGTTTCTGGTTTAAGCCTTAATAATTCCTTTATCTGTCCTGTCTTTTAAAATCAGTAGGTAGTAGGCAGCAAACTCGATCTGAGGAGTTGGGGACAATGTAGTGCATTATGGAAAAAGAGAGCTCGAGACTAGGATCCAAAGTCTTGGAAATGTGGCCAAGTCTAATCTAAAGATCAGATCCGAGACCCATCAGTGAGGAAGAATGAAAATGAACAACACAGATGGAATGTTATGGTAAGTGCATAAATTATTTTTTCTCAGTTTTATAGAGTACCACGGTGATATAAGCTAAATGCCTTATTTTTTATATTAATTATGAATAACCCTAAGATGTATGAATACTATTTACCTGCGTATATTTTTGACTGGGAAAATCCAAATGGGCAAAATCCATTTTCGGAGATGGTCTATGGCGAAAAGCGTCTGCAGATGCTTTTATGATACTCATGACAGTATATATACAAATATAGATATGATATTAGCCATGCTGAAAAGATTACAACTGTACTGACTTTGCAGAAACTTATTGATAGTTTACAAAGGTAAGCAAATTTGCATAATTTTATATTGATTTAAATAAAACTAAAATAATGCAATTTCTGATACCCTCCTAAAGTAAATATTAGAGGATCTGGGGTATATACTTCCAGTGGGTTAAGTTGCTGACCTATTTGGTTGCAGAATATAACGTGTCATTTTAAATTTATGCTGATAAGGTTGCAAAATAAGTATATTCTAAGCTTGCACTGATCTGTTCTATATAATAAAATTATTGGACATAGCCAGCTCAGGTGACCCAAATTTTAATAGAGGTTTGGGTGCCGGTAGAAGCTGGTGAAGGAGGCTAGGATTTAACAGCTTTTGCAGGCTTGTCCTTCATGGGAAGTGGATGTAGCTGTGGCTCGCCTCATGGGTGACACTTAACAGGAAGACTAGGTGTTTACCCCACAGAGCTCAAGTCAAGCAAGCGTGCACGCCCAAACATGAATTGCACAGTAACCTGAGGGGAGTTCAGTGTGTGGAGGCTCATTTTCCCTCTGAGTGCAGCAGTAGCAAACCTCAGATGAGCTGCTTCAGGGGAGGTAGTGCTTCATTCACAGAGTGGGTAGGTTACCTCAGGACTAGCAAGCTGGTGTACTTTCTATTACTTGTCTGTTATCGCAGAGTGGTTGAGCTGATTGAGTATTCCCAGGCAAGAATGAATAGGTTATAGGGTTGTAGCCTCACCTTGGGATTCCCGTTACCATGGAACAAATGGGCCAAATGGACAGTGTTAGTTGAGCAGTCAGGCCTGGTCCAGCTGGGGGAGGGGTGCTCAAGTATGCATGTTTTGCTTTAAGCTTTATTTGTTTTCAAAAGAATGATGGAGACATATTTTTGAAATATATTGTTGTGTTTTTATGTAACAGTGGTATATATAACTCGGATGCAGAAAAAAAGCATTCACCTGTGTGTACCAGCAAAAGAAAGAGAATAACATGAGATTAAAAACAGCAGAGTAATTAAGACCTTTAATCCTGACTCTATAATAACATTAAAATATTAAACATAATAATCTATAAAGAGCTGCTGTTCTTTCAAATTATTGACTTCATTAGCTACAGACATGAAGCCTGCCTTCACTTTAGAGTTCATTTGCTTGCAACTTCTGGTGTGTTAAAAGTATGTTATCTTCCTAAAATAAGGTTTGCATAATCTGGCAGACAACAAAAGTAGTGAAAAGTGCCTATTGCCTTCATGTTTGTTTCTTTGCTAAGTGGCATATGATAAGTCAAGAAAAAAGGATCAGCCATTTCTTGCTGTCTTGTTGCTATTATCATTTCAGTCCTTTGGCATATAAAATCTAGAACAGTCACAGTCACTCAATGATTGTTCTTCATTGCCTTTCCAGGTCCTGCTGTCAAACATAAGCTCTCTTCAGATTAGTTGGTTCAGACTTAACTTTTAAAGATAGTGTGCAAATGCCCATTCATGGAAACAGTGAGTTTGGCACAAACTTTGAACAACTGCAATTGCAGTTTGCAGTTGTATAGCAATGTTACATTAAAGTTAAGTTAGCTGACTAAACAAGAAAAAAAAATATTTATTTTATCTTTAGAAGCAGTACTGCTGCCATTTTAATACACTTGACATCTGCACAGTTGTTTGCCTGATGACATCAGCGAGTGGAAGATAAGGAGTTTTAATGAAGTGGCCCAAGGCTAACAGAAGTGCTATATAAGTAAGCAAAGTATAACAATATTGTAATCTTATATGCAGTCCTAAAGGGTATTCTTACCTCCCCTTCTCCATCGTTTCTTAAAGGCTTGCCCACATGAAGCAGGTTTTTCAGTACAGTACACAACTATTGTGTTTTGCATTCCCAGTTTCTCAGCTTCTGTACAGCTGGTGCTCCTGGCCATTTTATTATTGTAGGTTTGCATAGTTAATGTGCATAGCATGCTTTTGAATCAAAACACATTTTCATTAAAGAAAAATAGAACAAAAAATAAATGTGATCCTCGCAACTCCTGGCAATTAATAGCATTACAGGAAGTTTCTGTCCACTCGTTGATGTCAAGATACCATTAGTCAGCATAGCATTAAATGTAGGAATGTTAAAAGCAGTATACTTGTGAGATCAGATTACTTAGATTTTAAAAGCATTTTTTCAGCATGTAGATCAGAAATGTGCATACACAATCTGCAGTCTAGATCAGAAATGTGCATAGACAATCTGCAGTCCAGACTAAAACTGGAGTACTTTTAAACAGATAATAAAACTTATTTCGGAGGAATTTATATAAAAGTTGCATTACAGCAGGTGTTAATTTCCTGAGAAATGGGTATGTATGTCCATCATCAGATTATTTAGACACATTGACTGTCCTAATGTCGACCAACCATACTGCATTGCTATATCATTTTCCCTTCCTTCACAGTGTTGAAGTTTATACAGTTCCGATACACCTGTTGCCTTTTACCTCTAATCCAAAGATATCCCTTTCTTTGGATCTGACTTTCACTTGGAGCTCATCGACTTTTTCTGAGCCGGAGAGTTCTTGGAGTCATAGCGAACCTCGCAAACCTCGTGTGCACTCAACTCCCATGTTTTCAGAGCAGTTGATGTGCCTTGGAGCTTCGCGAAGGTGAGCTTGGCTCCGGCTTCATCCCCAGGTGAGCTGTCTTCTGGACTGGGGGGAACCCCATCCAGGAACATGGTTTGTCAGAGATGGAGTCTTCGTCCATCCAGGAGCAGTCAGCTTTTGGGGCCTTGGAGAGGGCTATAGCTGCCACTGCAACTAACAAATCACCAACCCCATCAGATCCACTATCCCAACAAGATACCTTGCCTGCCTCTTCTTGTCACCAGGTTCCACAGGCAGCAGGAAACCCATCTGGGTACCTCTGACTCTTCCAGTATGGGTACCTCTGACTCTTCCAGTACCTCCTCAGATTACCCCATTTAGGAGGTCCCTAGGAAGAGATTATGCAAGAGAAAGCATTTGGACTCAGTGGAGGAGTAAGCCACTGAGGACACTGACCTCGATGAAGGTGAAAGATCCCCAAGGTCACCCCCTGAGGCTGTTTCCTTTGGGGAGATTCTGGAGATTTTGAAGCAGAGGGTTGGCTGGCAGTCCAGCAATCCTTCGCCTGAGGAGTCGATGTACCTGGCTGCCTTTGGTTCTCACCCATCTACCTCCTGGGCGACTCCGCCCATGGATGAGCTCATAGGTTTGATCTCATGGCAGGTGTAGGAGACCCCAGATTCCATCAAGCCTGTTCCCCAGAGACCAAATAAAATTATCACGCTCCCTAGGATAAGGCTTTCTGGGCAAAAGGGGTTCCAGTAAATGCCATGCTCATGGTGGCAGTGACTAAAAAGGAACTCTCCGAAGAGAGTTCAAATTTCCATCCTCCAAATAAGGATTCCAGGATGATGGATAGATGTGGGAAGCATGTCTTCTCATCAGTGACCTGTGCCTTACAGTCACTGAATTATGCCTTTCCCATTTTACCAGATTGCAGAGGGATCTGATCAAAGAGCTTTCAGATACCCTTGAAGGAGCAGTAGCTGAGGGAGCTATAGAGAAAGTAGCTTCCCAGTTAACCACTCTACATTCAGTAACCAACTCATCCATGAGACTTTTAGCACATGCAACTGAAGGAACGAGCAGAGTGGCGGGTTCCAACATCTCCATGAGGCATGCCTGGATACACCTTTGCGCTTTTTCAGAAACTTTTAAGTCTTTGTTCGTCAACTCCCCGTTTGACAGCATGTCCCTTTTTGGTCCCAAAGTGAAGGATATGCTATCCAGGTATGAGAAAGAGGGTAAGTCCCTATCTGCTGTGGGCATATGTTTTTTGGCTCCTGAGAGACCTTATCTCAAGAGTCAGAGAGGCAGCAGAAAAATATGGTTCAAAAAGCCTCAAGGATCCTACCAAGACAGGTCTGCAAAGCCAAGGTTCCCAGGAATCTCTCTTCAGCAAGCCTTTCCAGCTCTCCTGAAAGTAGACCCAGTTGTCCACCTCTGGAGGCAGTTGCAGGTCAACTATCCCTGCACTGGAGAGCCTGGCAAAAAGTAACTTCCGATATGTGGGTGCAGAGGATAATATCCAGGGGTTACCAAATTCCCTTTTCCCAGCACCCGCCTCCAGTCAAAATATCCCAGATGTTCCACCCAGTCAAAGGGATCAAGCAGTTGTTCAAATTCAGAAACTGCTAGAAAAAGAGTCATCCAATGGGTCCCCCAAGATCAAAGAGGGTTCAGAACTTACTCAAGGTTGTTTTTGGCTCCAAAGAAAACAGGGGACTGGAGACCAGTCCTGGATCTTAGCAGATTGAACAAGTCAGTTTGACGTTGCAAGTTCTGAATGGTCACAATGCAGTCTACACTTCCATTTCTGGAACAGGACGATTGAATGTACTCTGTAGATCTTCAGGATGTGTACTACCACAGAAAAATAGGCACTCCAAAAGATACCTACGCTTCCGTCTGGGAGCCATTCATTACCAGTTCAGAGCACTGCCCTTTATTCTCACCACCACCACCCGGAGTGTTCAAGTGCATGGCAGTGGTTGCAGCTCACCTGAGACGACAAGAATTCTGGGTGTTTCTTTGTTTAGACAACTGGCTCATATCTGCCCTGACCAGGCGTCTACTTGTTCACGCAAGAGACTCTGTTCTTCAGTTTTGTTCAGAACTAGGCATAACCATAAATCTCCAAAAATTTCATCAGATACCCACTCAAACATTAGAGTTCATAGGAGCACTGTTGGACACCAAGCAGATGATTGCCAAACTGCCTCCTTCCAGGGTTTTAACAATCAAAAGGCAAACCTCAAGGCTAGTCAGAAACAAGAAGGTGGCAGCATGTCATGTTCTACAAGCGTTAGGATCTGTGATCACAGCTATTGCATTAGTTCATCTCACAAAGTATCTCATGCAAATTCTACAATGGCTTCTGGCTTCTCACTGGTTAATAATTCTTCGACCAATGTCTCATCAGATTCTCATAGCAAACATATGCAAAAAGGATCTCTTATGGTAGATTTGCTCAGGTGACTCAAGGTCAATCGTTTATTCCCCCTCAAACACAGGCCACAGTGACCTTGGATGCTTCCAAGATATATATGTGTGTGTGTGTGTGTGTGTGTGTGTGTGTGTGTGTGTGTGTGTGTGTGTGTGTGTGTGTGTGTGTGTGTGTGTGTGTGTGTGTGTGTGTGTGTGTGTATAAAAGACTGTCCTGGTCCACATAAACATCCTGGAAATGACAGCAGTGCTTCTAGCATTGCAGGCATTTCAGACTGTTCTTCTCTGGGAATGGTAGTGATTCAGTCAGACAACGTCAGTAGCATGGTACATAAACCAACAAGGAGAGACCAGATCCTACCCTCTGTATCAAGAAGCACTCAGGGTGTGACAATGGGTGATCTCATCCAGCCACATTCTGATAGCAGTGCACATTCCAGAAAGGTCCAACGTAATAGCAGACAAGTTGAGCAGAGCCATTCTCATGCCTCATGAGTGGTCCCTCAACCAGAACGTAATGGAGAACATTTTCCACACATGGGGCCAGCCTTGCTGTGATCTCTTTGCTTCTCCCCTAAACAACAAATGCAGCAGCTTCTTTGCCCTAATTTCCCACCTGGGCAGTCCCCAAGGGACACTTTAATACACTATTGGCCTTCCGGACTATTGTATGCCTTTCCCTCAGTTCTATTGATTCCCAGATTCCTTCAGAAAGCAAGCAGGTTAAAAAGTACAGTAAACCTTATTGCCCCATATTGACCTCAACAAATCTGGATTCCCTTTCTCTGGCCTCATCTACCAAGGAAGCCATGGATTCTGGAACCCCTTCTGGACCTACGGTCACACCCGACAGGAATGTTTCATCCCAACCTTCACAACCTCAAGCTGACAGCTTGGTTCCTCCAGTTCCATTGATTGCCAGACAACCTGTGCTCTCCTCCTCAGTCCATCATATCCTAATATCCTTCCATAAGTCATCCACTCAAAAACTGTATAGGAGCAAATGGAAGAGGTTTGTGATCTGGGCACAACAACACAGTATGTATCCCATCACTTCATTCTGAATTTTGGCTCACCTTTTCGATAACGGAGCTGCAGCATCTACTATTAAAGTTCAGTTAGCAGATATTTCAAATGTTCACATTGGGGTAGGCAACTTATTTTTAATTTCCCACAAACTTTGCAAAGCTTTCTTAAAAGGGGCCATGTTGTTAAAACCCCCACACAAGGATCTCTGTCCTCCTTGGGATCTAAGATTTTACACCTGATTGTTCAGTTACCCTTCGAACCTGCAGCATATTGTGATATTAAGTTCCTTTCATGGAAAATACTCTTTTTGGTGGCTATCACATCAGCAAGACATTTATTGGAAATTTAGGCTCTATCTTCCCAGCCTCCTTATTTGTTTTTTTCATAAAGACAGAGTCTCTTTGCATACCAGCCCCTCTTTCTTGCCCAAAGTTGTTTCTCAAGCAAATATTAATCAGACTGTATATTTGTTTGTTTTATTCCCTAATTTTACTAGTAAGGGTGAATATGTACTACATTTGGTGGATGTTCATAGACAGTTACGTTTCTATTTACTTAGAACTAAAAAGGTTCGGAAAACAAATCAATTGTTTATTGCATTTGCAGGCCCTAGGAATGGGCTACCAGTTTCCAAAGTCACGTTATCAAAATGGCTTTCTAGTTGTATTTCTTTTATTTACACTTCAAAAGGCATGAACCTTGACAAATCCATACAGGCTCATTCTACTAGGGCTATGGCCATATCTGCGTTTTTTCATAAAAATGGCTACTTGGATATTTGCCCAGCAGCCAGTTGGGCAAACCATCTTACAAGTTAGATGTGGTATCCAGGGGAAAGGCCTCATCTGGTGCAATGGTAATGAGGAATATTCTCCCATGAGTCCACCCGGAGTATAGGTAGATGTTGTCTCAGTCCCATATGTGAGGATGAGATAAAAAATTGACAATATGAGATAAAGAAGTTATGTACTCACCATAACGTTCCATCTGTATTGTCAATTTTTTCATCTCTCCTCACATCTCCTCCCTCCATCCCCCTTCCACAGGTTTCTTAGTTGAACAGGAGAGATTTTAAAGGATTAGATTGATCTTCCTTATACTCTGGAAATTATCTTCTTTAAGATCTTCTAGTGTGTTAAATACTGAAATTTCTCTTTTCTGTATATATGTAATTATAGCAAACAAGATCTGAGGTAATGGGAGAGATGCATTGTGGGTAAGGGGAGGTATCCAAGAACTTTTTGCTTTTAGCTTCCTAACGGTCAAGTCGCATCCGGACCCATATGTGAGGAGAAATGAAAAAAATCGACAATACAGATAAAACATTATGGTGAGTACATAATTTCTTTTTCTTTACCAAAATTAGCCATGTTACATTTTTTCCATTTAATTTGAAACCACGTCCTTGCACAAACTGTTGACATGGTTTAAGCCATTTTGGAGCAATTGTGAGTCAGTTGAAGATTGAAAAACAACACCCAGTTTACTGTCATCTGCAAGCCTTGTTAACCGTAGGCCAGAAGTGCTGACCTGAAGGTCTGAGAAATATACACCAAATAGGAGAGGGCCCAAAACTGAGCCCTGTGGTACATCACTGGTAATTGTTTTGCTTTCAGAAGTGGCACCTGCTACTGTAACCACATGGATTCTGTTAGAATGCCAGTTAGCTATCCATCACACAATTTAAAGATTTATATTCAGAGTTACGGGGCAAGGCTTACAGGCCATAGATAATCAAGGCATTTAGTTGTAACCGGCATAGCCTTTTTTCAGTTTTTCTCACCACTTTCAGTGCTGAGTAAGTTCATCTGCATAATGGCTCAAGTTGATTTAACTTTTTTTGTTTTTTGAAATCCTCAGTAAGACAGTTAGTAAATGCAGTGTTGAGATTGTTTTTGTCTTTTGGTCAGTCATTTACCCACAACTCTGTGTGTTTATGACTGTTTGGATTACAAGGAGTTAGAGAAGAAAACAGAACAAAAATGATAAATAATTGACTTCATCAAAGGTTAGTTGTTAAGAGGAGGCTGTTACAGAACTGAAATAGATATAAACATTCAGATATATCTTAGGATGGCAGTATTTCTCAAATGGCTTTCAAACATGAAGACATTCACTTATTTTCTAAAGTCTAACAATTATGTTCGGTGAATACATTGTTTCCATAAGATAATACCATAATAGTACCCTCTTGATATCTAATTTGATATCATCTGAGGCCATGCTGAATCCAAGGGTTTCATTGTTATAAGATCCTAGTGTTTCACCAAGTTTTCATCAGCCCAGACCCTCAGTCTTCTCTTAAGTTGGACTTTACATTAATGCACTACTACTTTGACTTTGAGTTTTCTCATTTTGTTCATGAAACAGCATTAAAACATCAGGGACCTAAGTTAGTGGTCTTTTTTATTACATTTTATTAACAAATAATAACTTTAGAAGAACAACAACAAACAGGAAAACATTCTTGCAAACAGCATAAGTCAGGTAATGTCAAATACAGGTAATGCACTTGATACATAAAGCATCAGAAGTGCTGAGAATTGGAACAACATAGAACTATTTAGAAAATGTGCAATTTGATATAATAAATGTAGATGCATTTTAGATTAAATGAGGGTCAAATGATGTAATAGACCTACTAAAGAATATAGAGTGCTAAAGGTATCACTGATAAAGGGATGACTATAAAAACTAATTTGTCAAAAGCTTCACAAGTTTAGACCTTGTATGGCTAGAAACAATGTTCCATGGAGGATGGTGGTTTGAAGGAGGTTCTCCTGAAAAATGTGGCAATTTTCAGGTTAAAACATGTTTCATTGTGGGTCAACCACAAGCATAATCCTTCTAAAAGGACAGAGGTTATTTTCCAAACTGATAGTATAGCAGCTCTCACAACTGCTGAGAGGTGTAATGTCTACAAATCGTCCACAAATCACAGACCGCTTTCTATAGTTTAAAAGAATGTGAGAACCCTATCCGCATATTAGTCTTAGAGCAAAGAAAATAGTGCCCTAGGGACTGACAAATCCAAAAAGCTTATATTGACCATGATTTATAAGTGGGAGGACAGCCTCAGAATTTGAGTAGCAGTCTGGTTATCTTCTCCACATCCTTAGTAGGTGGTATTAGATGCAACTCTCTTATTCACAATTGTGGATGAGTCCCAGTAAGCATCATGTATAAAGAGTATCAATTTTTCAAACACATAGGGGACTAATCTGAGTTGCTTAACTCTTGTTTAACAATATATTTATATATTCATTCTGGAGATGTGTATCAGTTTCATAAAACTTTGAAGTAGTAAAGAGAATCGGTCTCTTTGTAAGCTGTAATTATTATGGAGTAAATACTGGAGATTGTGTAGTTACCTTCCTGAGAATTAAATGAACAGTTGTTATGCTTCATATTAAGAAAATATCAAGGCACCAGCGGTATATACTTAATAAAAGTGTATCTAATCATATATCAAAGGTGTAAACATTTCCAGAAAGCAGACCTGAGTGAATCCCATAAGGTTTGAAAGTTTTCAAAACTGTTAAGAATTTGTCTGCCCTCAACTATAAGTGTTAGACCTGAAAGCTGTATTATACCTAGCTAAACCCGTAATCTGCTGAGATTCACAAGGGAAGGAGAAAAAGGAAATTCACACCTACTTTTGAAATTCTAGAGACGGTGATGACTTTTTAAATTTAACAGTCATCCTCCTTTCTCTCAGAATTGTGATAGGAAAGATTTCCTCCAGAAAAATATATTTTAGACAGTGTGTAGGTAATCTTTCTTCACCTGAAAAGAAGTATAGAAAGATAACAAGCCTTCTAGATGCAAAATGGACTGCACTTCCAATTTATTGTACATTTAAAGACATTCTAAAATTGTGTAGTTCATCTCCTGATAATCTGGCGACCTCCCCAAAGAGGGCTGTTAGGATATGTGCAACAACATGGCACAGAGGATTTGGAAAGACATGACAATCCTATGTACTGAAATGACATTTGAGATTCAGTGTTTGGCAGTCAGAATCTGGGATAAGTTTTGTACCTTAACCTGCATCTTTCAGCAGTTTGTGTTCTGTGTTTACAAAATCAGTTGGCAATATGTGGGCATTCTAGAAGTAGACCTGTTTACTGTGCATCACAACAATCAAGTCAAGGCCTTTTATTCTTTCATTTCCCATAACACAGTGTTGAAGCTTTCTTTGTCATGGGGAGGGGGGTGCAGATTTTAATGTTCCTTTCCCTACTTTTTCCTGTGATTTGGAAACTTATGATCAAAGCAAAGAATGATAAGAGTAATCTAATTCTGATAACTGTCTTCTGGCCAAGCATGTTATTCTCTTCTAACTCACCTAATTTCTTATTCATCATGACCATTATTTTTATATAAATCATTGTAGTCATATCAGTAGTGCATGATTTTGCATCTCATTTTCAAAAATCAAAGCTCTCAGTCAGTCAGGTTGGGGGGTAGCATTTTAACTCCTAACACTAACTCTCTTTCCTCTGAAGTGTTAGATATATTAGAGGTCAGTTAGCCTAATGAAGATTTTACATTTTAACAAACTTATGTACCAAATCTCCTGCCAAGGATAGCCCAACATCTGGCCAGTATACAAAAGCCTTTAAAGTTTACAGGCATCGTATGTCACATGTATGTTCCCCACACAAGGTGAAGAGCATAAAGGTGACATACGGATGTACACACCTCAGACCTTTTTTGCTCTCAATCCAGATGCCATCATTGAATTTTAGTCTGAATGCTGTTCACCTGTGCTGGTTACTGTGCCATTTTCAGATAAATGCTCTATGGTGGGGGGGGTTATGTTAGTGTTGTTGGTCTACATGTCATCCAGAAATGGAAAATATCAGTGTGGGAGGCAGATTCCTCATAAAGATAGTCATGAACAGTGTTTCTTCTGTTTAGGTACTTCCCATGATCATACGCAGTGTTCTTTGCCAAGCATTTGTTCCCAAGACCCTACATAGTGGCCTCTCCTCCTTGTGTAATACCTGGTAAACCAATGTCTAAAGTTGTTGGCACAAAACTCAAGACTGATATGTCTGCTGTCCAGCCTCCCCTCTGACATTTCTCTCAAGGCTGATGAAAGCCTGGAGGATGATCCATTTATTAGGATTCCTCTGCCACAACCCTGTCAGAGGCCAGCATGGATCTGGCTTCTTTCACATACTAGAAGGCTTTTCAAACATTTGCTCCAGAAGTTGTGGGGGAACCTCGTCTGTTCATATCTGAGGGACTGAGGAGGATTACACAGATTTTAGTATGAGAAGAGATTCTACTATGCTTGTAGAGTGTTGGCAAGGGTCCAACCTGCCTCGGATTTTGTGCAGATGTCCTGCAGAAAAATAAATAAAAAAAAAAACAAAAAAAAAAAACAAACATATTTCCTCTGCAGTTAGAGAGCCCCAACAAGAATGGCATGATTTTACTCAGGGGTTGTTTAATGCTTTAATGGCCTTGAAACCTCCTCAAGGAGACTCTGTGCCTGCCCAGCCCTGGTTGTCTACTCCTGCTAAGAGACCTGTGGAGCAGGAGTCTTCTGATGAGGATTTGGATTCTGTGGTAGAGTCCTTAGCTAACTCTTTTCAGATCCCTTCCCCTTTGTACTGTGGGTCTGAGGAAGAGGATTCTGTTTGTCCAGATTCTCCTCTAGAAAAAACTCACTTTTAGGGACACTATTTCTCATATGATGGAATGCTTGAAGTGGGATTGTTCTCAGGTTTCTGACATCCAGAAGAGGTATTATGAACTCCTCATGATGGAGTCTCCCGACCTTGTGCTGTACCTCCAGTTCTGGCTGACCTCCTGGATGTCTTTTCAGCAGCTTCTGTTGCCCTTGATACTTAGCCCCCCAGCTCCCAAGAAACCTGACAGATTTTACAAGGTGCCTGATTGTAAGTTTCTGTATAACTGTCCTACTGCTAATCCTTCTGTGGAGTCTGTTTCCACTGACAAACCCTCCCTCCAAGCTGTTGCTTTCTACTAAGTTGCTTCCTTTAGACAAGAATAGTAGGGCCATGGAACAGCTGGGCAAAAATGTTTTTACTGCTGCCACCCTGGCTTTTAAGGCTATTAATTACCAGATCCATATAACTAGGTGTATTTTAGCCCTTCTTTCTTCAAGTAGTTTCTGACATTCCTGACTCTGAAGGGAAGGTTTCGCCCCTTTCCTTGTTGGGTTCTGCCTCTCAATTGGCTCACCACTCCATAAGTGCAGTTATGGTGCAGCTGATGCTTCTTCTAGGGCGGCTGCATTTGGTTCTGTTCTGTGGCATTATTCTTAGTTTCATCTTCAGGCTTTGCCTGATGATGTAAAGGCTAAATTATTGGATGTTCCTCCAGATAATAAAAATCTTTTTGGCTCTGCTGCTGCTCAACTTTTTAAATCCCTCCAGACTAAGGGCAAGGCCTTGCAGGAGTTGTAACATATTTTTTCTCCTACCATATGTTTCAGAGGAATTACCCTTCCAACTCTGCTTTTGTTTGTAGACTGTCTCACCCTCCACCCAACTGGAAAAAGGGTTCTAGACTTGTAGCTACTGCTAAGTCTGCTCAGACTCCTGTTTCTCAGAAGCCTCATTTTCAGGACAAATCAGGTTCCATCTGACAGTTTCCTTCCTTTTTCCTCATGACCGGGTTCCCTTGTCTCTGTTTCTTTCCCACTCCCTTCCAAATTGAGTAAGGATCATACAAGACTCTTGGGTTCTGTCCATGATCCGCCAGGGGTATTTCATGGTGTGGAAATCTCTTCCTCCCTTTCAGAGCATCCCTCAACCTCCTTAAGAGCAGCTTCCTGTCTTTCCAGAGGTGCTTCATGCACTTTTGGACCAGGGCACCATTGAAGTTATGCTTCCTGCCCAGGAAGGGAAGTTTTTTTTTTTTTTTCAGAATGTTTCTGGTTCCAAGGAATGAGGACACCTGGAGACCAATTTTGGACCTTTCTCATCTCTGCACCTTTCGAAAGGACCTCTCTTTTTGGATGTTTTGCCTTTAAAGTTCGTACAGTCTTCTACTTCCACAGGCATTTCTGGTCTCCAGGTATCTCAAGGATACCTACCTTCACATCCCCATCCATCCCCTTTTCAGGAAGTTTTTATGTTTCTCTGTTTTTTCATTGCATTTTCAGTACCCTGGTTTGCATTTTGGCCTTTCTACTACCCCAAGGATATTCACAAAATGCCTCACTCCAGTCATTGCCATTTGCAGGATGAGATGGGTATAGATCTGTTCTTATTTGGACAGTCTGCTCATTCAGGCCTCATTTCCTGAGGCTCTGCATCAGGACCACCAGTTTACTGTTTTTCTGTTGCAAAGTCTGCAGTTCACCATGTTTGTCTTTTTTGGCTTTTCCTGGTTAGGGTTCGCCACAGCAGAACTCTGGTCCGCTAAAGATTGGCAGTAGATTTTTTATGGTGCCGAGTTGCCAGCCCGACGCCCAGCCTTCAGCGAAGGCACGCCCATTCACGCATATCTTTCGGAGGCCACTAAACCTTCAAAAATCAGTCTTGGTTCCTTCTCAGAATCATGTTTTTCTTTGTTGCAGGATCCAGACTGTTCCCATACTGGCATCCCTGCTTCCCCCAAGGCCCTTTCTCTTATTGCTTTTTACCAGTCTCTTCTTCCCTGGCTTCAGTCACAGCCAGGGACTTTCTCATTGTCCTCGGGTTTATAGTTTCCACCATTCCTATGCTGCCTCTGGCCAGGCTCCATATGAGAAAGCTTCATTGATATCTTAAGTCAGTGTGGCTTCAACACTGTCATCCCCTAGAATTCCTAATTCCCTTCCTTCTCTGCCTCAAGCTCAGCTTAAGTGGTGGAGTCAGCAACTTTTTCTGAACCCAGGGCTTCCTTTCCACCCTCCAGTTCCAACTCAAGAGCTCTTTTTGGATTCCGCAGACTGGGAGTGGGGAGTTTCCTTTGTTTCTCTCAAAGTCCATGGTCTCTGGCATGTTCATCATAGATAAGAGCACCTCATCATCAAGGAGATGTGGGCTGTCCTTCTAGCTTTTCTGGAATTTCATACCCTCTTTCATCCTGGGCTCCTAAAAGTTTTCACAGACAATGCCACAGTGATATGGCATGTCAACAAGCAATGGGGTACATGGTCCTGCCTTCTTTGCAGGCTCGCTGTTTAGGTCTGGAGTCTAGCTGTTCAATATCAACTGGCCCTTCAGGCTGTCTGCATTAACTCAGAGCAAAATATAGTGGCAGACTCTTTGAGCAGGTCCAACACACAGGTTCACAAATGGGTGCTTCACAGATATGTGTTTCTGGACATTTTCCATTGGTGGGGTATTCGTCAGGTAGATCTTTTTGCCTCTCTTCTGAACAGACAACTTCCCCTCTTCTGCTCCAGAGTCCTAAGTTCTTTGGCTTGACAGGAGGACAACCTGTCTTTTCCTTGGAAAGGGATGCTTCTGTATGCCTTTCCTCTCCTTCTGCTTCTGAGGGTCCTGCACAAGATCAGACAAGACTCCCCCAAAATCTTGCTGGTGGCTCCATTTTGGCCCAGACAGTATTGGTTCCCCCATCTTTTTCATTTGGCCAGGAGCAATCACCAGAAGTTACCTCACCGGCTGGACCTTCTCACACAAGACAAGGGGTCTGTTTTCCATCCTCACTTATCCAGTCTTCAACTGACACTATGGGCGATAGGATTTTAATCCCTTTTATGAACATGCTTCAGGTCCAAATGGTAGAGATTTGCTTTCTGGTGCCTCTCTCAAAACCAGGATCCCTTTTCAGTGTAGATTTCTATGGTTTTCTCTTATTTGTGTGATCTGCTCCATGTTGGGTTAGCATATTCTTCAGTTAAAGCTCACCTGTCAGCAATTGTTGCTTGCCTGCCCTAAACTCCTCCTCTTCTCCGCCTTTCTGGGACCTCAGTTTTCTTCTTGAAAATTTGACTCAAGCTCCTTTTGAGTCTGCTGCTTCAACTTCCTTGCAACCTTTTACTTGAAGACTGTTCTTTTGGCCATTACTTCAAGTAAGAGAATATCTGAGCTGCAGGCTGTTATGGCCGCTCCTCCCTTTTTTAGTTTTTCACAGAAACAGGGTGTCTCTTCATACTAATCCTTCTTTTATGCCTAAGGTGGTCAATGAATTGTTTCTTAATTAGTCTATTAATTTGCCTTCCTTTTTTCCTTCTCTGCAGTTTGCCATTGAATAGGTTCTTCACACCTTGGATTTGCAGAGACATCTCAGATATTATTTGGATAAAACTAAGGCTATTCGCAAATCTGAGCAACTTTTTGTTTCCTTTCATCCCAGGTCTTTTGATTTGACAGTTTCTAAACAAACCATCTCTTCCTGAATTTCTAAGGCCATTTCCTCTTGTTATTCATTTCATGGTAAATGTCTTTTCTCTTTGGTAAAGGCTCATTCTACCAGAGCTGTTGCTTCTTCTGCTGCTTTGTTCAAAGGACTAGATACCAGTTCCATCCTTGAGGCTGCTACTTGAACTTCTGTCCATATCTTCACTAAGCGTGATATGGAAGGACATAGTACAGTTGTATAAAATCTTACTATATCAATAGATGTCCTTCTCTTCACTGTTGCATTATTTTGCTCCCTCCCTCCTACCCTCCCTGCTCTGTCCTATTCTTCTTGCCCTCCTGGACAGGAATTTTATTATTTTTCCTCCTCCTGGATGCAAATGTTCCTCCTGGTTTTCACTGTTGCATTATTTTGCTCCCTCCTACCCCATCTGCTCTTTCCTATTCTTCTTGCCCTCCTGGACAGGAATTGTATTCTTTTTCCTCCTCCTGGATGCAAATGTTCCTCCTGGGGCTTCTCATTTCTGAGGTTTGTGTGTCCATACGTCACCTTTATGCCCTACACTTTGCACGGGGAGCATACATGTGACGTATGGCACCTATAAACTTTAAAGACTTTGGTATACTGGCCGGATGTTGAACTATCCTTGGCAGGAATTCCCTTACGTAAGGAATACTGCAACAGTGAAGAGAAGGATATCTACTGTTATGGTAAGATTTTATACAACTCTACTTTCTTAATACGCAAGACAGGTACATTTTTGCCCCAAATATGTGTAATTCAACAGTTATTTCCGATTCAGGCTTTAACTAGCCAGGTGAAATCTGGTATCAGTAGATAGCATCCCATTTAAATATGACCTCATTTTCTTGATGAATACAATTAAAGCATCAAAAATATTTTCTAAGTATTTATAGGAACATAAAACTGTCAAGAAAAAAAATTGCTTAATGTGTTTTCTAATGCCAGCTAAATGCCAGTCTTAGATTGACAGGGAATTTATAAGCTGAAGAGTTTATTTTTGCCTGCTCTCAATTTATGCAGCAATTAGGAATTAAGATATAATTCTCTTATAACTATCTCCCTGAATGCCAGAAGTTTCTGTAATACAAAATAAGTAATTCCATACTTGGTTACATGGTATAAAACCTCTCACTGTGACAGCACAGCTGACGGTGCTTAAACTGCACAAAGATCTACAAAATGGAGCGAGTTCTGCTACTTTGTTTAGTTATAGGAAAACATACAGGAAAATGCTGGTAGCATTTCATATCCACTTTTTATATTAGGCAGCTACCGGATATTTTTCGGAAGAGAGACTGTTTTGTTCATAGTCTGCAAAGAAGGTAAGAAGCATGTCTCTGTAGTTTTTATCTATTTGAAATCCAGCAAGGCATGCCATTTACTTAGCCCTACTCCACCGTATCTTTCATAGTTTAATAAAATACTAATAATGAAGTTATATTTGCAGGTGATTTTAATATTCCTTGGTAAACCAGTGTTGGTGACTGATTAGCACTTGACTACTCTCAACTTGTTTAGATACCCACTAGAGGTGACAGTGTGACTGGCATGGCTAACATATTTGACTGGATTTTAGTTTAATTTCCTAGCCAAATTTCACATATATCCTCCCTAATGCTCCTGGTCATCATTCAGTTATAGAAACAACATGGAAGCACACATGGTTGTGGTATATGCCTCCTACAAAAATAGCAAAAATTTCAACAAACCTATCTGTAGAATCTTTTGTACTTGAGCTGTACTGCATTAACATGCCCTTCTTAAATATTCTTCGATGTTCTTCGTGTTTCACTGTTGCAGTCATCACATTTGGGTTATCTGCTTGCAGTAGCCCTCAGTCGGCCTGATTAAAAAAGTCTTGGGTCCTGCGTCGGTTGCTGTCTCTTCTTCCATGACGTCAGGTAGTCAGGGGTATAAAACATGCAGCCAACACCATTACATCAGTCTTTCTTGCTGTGCGGTGCCCGAAGCAGAAGCATTTCACAAGTGCCGGTCAGCCGACTCCTGAAAGTTTTGATCTGATGATGTTAATCCTCTTTCATTCCTTACGCATGAGTATCAGTTCTGACTTTGGAACCGAGCCGGCCATTTTCCAAGCTTGCGTCAGCCACAAACTCTTGAGCTAAACTCTTACCCATAATTCCCCTCTCCCTGTTACCTCAGATTTCATTTGCCGCGTCGCAGTTAGGTCGTGTCAGGCTACTTCTCTTGAGCTAAGTACACATTTTTGATATTTTCAAAAATTTGACTAAACTTTTTGAGGAAAGAAAGTAGTTATTTAGTTATCTCTTACCTTATCGCACCTAGCGACTACTCCTTGTGCTCTTATTTTGTTTTTTCCTTTCTCTTACCGATGAGGTATTTTTTTCCCTTTGCCATCGTTGGTAAATCTTTCTGGGCCTTACCTTCGGGTAATTCCTTTTTGGTAACCCTTCCTTCCCTTTCTTTACTGTGACAGATAAAAAAGTCAGTCCAGGTTTTAAAAGATGCGTGGAATGTGGCCATAAATTGCTTGTCTCTGATGCACATTCTTTATGTTTATTGTTTGGGTGTGCCTCATTTAACAGTTGACCCGCCTTGCAGGATTTGAAAGAATTTCACTAATAGGACTGTCATTGAAAGAAAGAATAAGTTGATTTTAAAGGGGCTACTTAAATCTTCCTTTTCAGGGGCTATTTCTGGGATGGAGGTCTCATCCCCTCCAAGCTCCCACAAGAAAAGGAGTGATGATTATAAAAATTCTAAGTCTCTTCCATCCTCTCCGGCTGGAGGCCCTATGGAACCAAGACCAAAAAAAACCTAAGCTTTCCACTACAGATTTGGCCTCTTCGGCACCAATGATTTCGGAGCCTAGTTATTAGGTTCTGGGTTCATCAGCGCCATCTGCTTTTTCGGCACTGAGTAGTGTGCCTTATACAGCGTCGGAACCGAGGGGCTCCTCAGTTCAGACTCCTTCATCGGCACCGACAGTACAGTCAATGCAATTTTTGTCAGCGCCGATAGGTGTGTCGATGCCAGTCTCCCTCTCGGTTCAGACCATCGATTCGGTGCCGACTACTCGCTCGGCACCAACCATTCCCTTTCTGTTGCAGACTGTCTTGACACCACCATTTACCATTTCGGTACCAACCTCGTTGGTGCAGACATTACCTTCGGCACCGATGGTTCCCTCGGGGCACACTACTGTTGTTCAGGCCATGCCAGCTTTCTTTTTGTGGTACAAACTCCCACCATTGTGGGCACCGAACGTGTTCCGACTTTGGATAGACCTGATTCTCCTTCAGCTATGTCTGTAAGATCCACTAGAAGCCTCACTGAACATGATGTACTGCGTCTTGTGGATCAATTGCTTCTGGCTAGAGGTATTCTTCCTCCCAGGACCTGTACTTCCTCGGGAGGTGACCATTCTTCATCAGAGCCCCCGTCACTGTCTTGGAAGCCCCTTACTATAGCGCAGTCTTCACTTGCAGTTCCCCTTTTAGATCTCACTAAGGAGCATCAGTTGCCTTTGTGGCAGGATTCTCTTGCCACTACCCAGGATGCTAACTGTGGCACTCCTTCTTCGGCTTTCCACAGCCGTCCAGGGACTCCACGTCGGGAGAAGACTGTTGCGCCGGCTGACGTTTCTATACTATCAGTGCCTCCGATTTTTACACAAGAACACCGGGCGCGAGAGCCTCAAGACTTACCCCCACAGGAGGCCCCTATTGAGTTTTCTTCCCCAGTACCTCCCTCTGAGGAAGTTCATTGGAAGTCTTCATGTAAGAGGAAACACATGGACTCCACTGAGGAGTTCCCTCACTGAAGACACAGACTTGGATGAACGGGAAGGGTCCTCTAGGTCACCCTCTGAGGTATCCTTCAGAGATATTCTAGAAATCCTGAAACAGAGAGGTGATTGGCAGCCCTCTAACCCAAGCTCTGAAGACTCTGTGTTCCTACAGGCCTTTTGTGCCCGGCCCCCTACCACCTGGGATACTCCACCTGCAGACGAACTGGCCCGGCTCATCGTGCAGCATGCATGGAAGGCTCCTGACACAGTTGAGGCCATTCACCGGAGGCCAGATAAAATTTTGTCTCCGTCTGAGAGCGACCCCCATTGGTCCAAAGGTCTTCCGGTAGATGCCTTGGTGGTGGCGGCCGCAACTAAAAAGGACCTGGCGGACAAAGAAATCCAGACTGTTCATCCGCCCAACAGAGAGTCTTAGACTCTGGACAGAATTGGGAAGCGTACCTTTGCATCAGGGATCTTTGCAATCAGGACTTTTAACTATATGGCACATTTTACCAGGCTTCAAATAGACTTAATCTCTGAGCTCTCTGAAACTTTGGCTGGTGCTGTGTCTGATGAGGTCTGTGACAAAGTGGCCTGTCAATTAGCCACCATTGAATCTATTTCTAACTCCTCCATGTGTCTCATTTCTCACGCATCAGAAGGAGCAGCTAGAGCAGCAGGTGCAGGCATTGTTCTGAGATGACTTGCCTGGATGCGCTTGTGTGATTTTGCAGAACTCTTCAAGGCTTCCTTTATCAACGCTCCAATTGAAGCCTCTTCATTGTTTGGTCAAAGTTAAAAGCACACTGGCTGGATGTGAACAAGATGGTAAGACCCTTTCTGCCATGGGTGTCCGTTACTCTTCCCCTCAACGAACTTTCTCCAGAAACCAAAAGAGTGGGAAGATATGGCACAATAAATCTCAGGGCTCCTTCTGTGACACACAGGCCAGTTTTTCCCCTAGAGACAGAGGGGGAAATTTTCAGGGAAGATGCCCCTTTCAGGGCAGAAGTGGTCCGTGTAACCAGGGTTCCAGGGATTCTTTCATTGGCCCAACCCTACCAGTGCTCCTGAGGAGCGGCCCAACTGCTTTCCTCTGGAAGTGGTTGGGGGTCGTTTCTCTTTGTACCCTTCTGCCTGGCTAACCATCACCACCGATTCTTGGGTACAAAAGATAATAACCAGAGGTTACTAAATTGCATTCGATCTTTATCCCGCCATCTTAAGGAAATTACCCGACATGCCACCCAATCAAAGGATATAGGCAGCATTAGAGATTGCAAAGCTGCTAAGCAAAAGAGTCATCCAAACAGTCCCACTAGACCAGATAGGATCCGGATTCTACTCAAGGCTATTTTTGGTGCCAAAAAAGACCAGGGACTGGAGACCAATTTTGGATCTCAGTGTGTTAAACAAATTCGTAAAGGTACAGAAATTCCAGATGGTCACTATACAGTCTATCCTCCCACTTTTGGAAAAAGACGATTGGATGTGCTCTATAGATCTTCAAGACACGTACTACCACATAAAAGTGGACAAACAGTCAAGGAGATTCTTTCGTTTCCATTCGGGAACCAGTCATTATCAGTTCCAAGTACTGCCCTTCAGGCTCTCTACAGCCCCCAGAGTGTTCACAAAGTGCACGGCAGTCGTCACATCGTTCCTACGAATACAGGGATTCCAGGTTTTTCCATACTTAGATGACTGGCTCATCACTGCCTCCACCAGTCATCTATTACAAAAACCCTGGCTTTCTCTCTTCACACCACAGAAAGGCTAGGCATAATCATAAATTGGCAAAAATCCAATCTCACCCCATCTCAATCCACAGAGTTCATAGGGGTCCTCCTGAACACAAAGAACTGCAGAGCATCCATTCCGGAGCACAGAATTCAAAGATTGAGACAACAATTGATTCCAATCCTCTCAAAGGAGAAATCCTCAGCTCACTCGGTTCTACAGGTGTTGGGTTCCATGTCAGCCTCCATTACAATTGTTCCCCTGGCCAGGTTTCACATGAGGCTTCTACAGTGGTTACTACTCACTCAGTGGTACCCTTTTCAGCTCCCTCCTTCAGCCGAGATTTGGATAACTCACAGGTGCAAGCAGGACTTAAATTGGTGGTTGTCTCGGAATCCGTTTCAGTGGTCCCGTACCTTTTCCCCCCAACAGCCCATGGCCACAGTGACCACGGACACCTCCCTGATGGGGTGGGGGGGCCTATTTCAGGGAAAGATTGTCCAAGGTACGTGGTCCGAAATGGAGGCCCATCTGCATATAAATGTTCTGGAGTTGAGGTCTGTGTTTCTGGCGTTGCAAGCATTTCATCCCCTGTTGCCATCTGGGACCATTGTGATTCAATCAGACAATATGGCGGTGGTCTGGTACATCAATAAGCAAGGCGGAACAAAGTCTCATCCACTTTGCCAGGAGGCCGTGAGATTATGGCAATGGACAATGGCTACCAACCGCTTTCTTCTAGCAACGCATATTCCCGGGAGTTCCAACGTGATAGCAGACAGACTCAGCAGGTGCATTCTTCAACCTCATGAGCGGTCCCTGAATCCCTTGATAGCGGCGAGATTTTCAACCGCTAGGGTCTTCCATGCTGCGACCTCTTTGCTTCCCCAACCAGCTACAAATGCAGCAATTTTTTTTGCCCTGATTCCCCCTCGGGGACAGTCACCCAGGGATGCTCTACACCAGGATTGGCCCTTGGGTCTACTTTATACATTTCCTCTTCTTCCCCTCATTCCCCAGGTCCTGAAGAAAGCCCGCCAGTTGAAGAGCAAATGAATCCTCATTGCGCCATTTTGGCCTCATCAAATTTGGTTCCCCTTCCTGTAGCCTCAGCTGCTAGATCAACTGTGGACTCTTGATCCAACCCCAGACTTGATCTCCTATCTGCAGAACCTGATTCACCCCAACCTAAACAGTCTAAAGCTCACAGCTTGGCTCCTCCACTTCCAGTGATTGCCAGGCAGAATGATCAATCCTTACCTGTATATAACATTTTCATTGCATCTCATAAGTCGTCTACCAGAACTACATACCTCAGCAAGTGGAAGAGGTTTACTATCTGGCTAAAGGAAAAAAAAGATAGATCCTTTCTCAGCACCAATGCCCGTAGTGCTATAATATTTGTCTGATTTATTCCAGTCTGGTCTTTCTGCTTCCACGATCAGAGTTCATTTAGCCGCCATTTCTAATTTCCACAATGGGGTCCAGGATTCTTCTCTCATGTCTCAAAATTATGCAGGACCTTCATAAAAGGCGTTTTTCATCTAAAACCTCTCTTTAGAGAACCCACTCAACCATGGGATTTGGCTTTAGTCTTACAAGCTTTGACAACATCACCCTTCGAACCAGCTTCTTCTTGTGACTTCAAATACCTGTCCTGGAAGACTTTATTCTTAGTTGTCATTACCTCTGCCAGACGCATCTCCGAACTTCAAGCCTTGTGCATCAAGAAGCCATATCTGACCTTTCATAAGGACAGAGTGTCATTGAGAACTAATCCTACCTTTTGCCCAAAGTGATTTCTGACATGTCCATTAACCAAACCATTGAATTGCCAGTTTTCTTTCCCGATCATTCAAACACAGGAGAGTATTACCTACATACCCTAGACATTCACAGACAGCTTTGTTTCTACTTGGACAGAACTAAAGTTTCTCACAAGCCAGATCAGCTTTTTTTGGCCTTCTCTGGACCTAGATTAGGATGTGCTGTTTCCAAGGTCACATTGGCTAAGTGGTTAAAAGACTGTGTGACCTTTATTTACAGCAAGCATAATGTTCAGTTAACTACCACTGTCAAGGCTCATTCTACTCGGTCAGTAGCAACCTCAGCTGCTTTCCATGCTAGAACTTCTTTACATGACATTTGTACAGCTGCTACGTGGGCTAGACCACATACCATCATCAGCCATTACAAATTAGATCAGGCTTCCAGGTGAAGAGCATCACTTGGCTCTATGGTGCTCAGGAACGTCCTTCCATGAGGGCCTCCCAAGAAATAAGGTAGCTGGGGACTCTGACCCATCCGTAAGGAATGCACGAGGATTAACATCATCAGATAAAGAAGTTATGTCTTACCATAACGTTCCATCTGTGATGTTGATCGTCATTCAGTCATTATGACCCTCCCTCCATCCCCCTCCTGAGGCTTATAGTGGAGCTCACCTTCCGATTCAGATAGGTCAGTTAACCAGAGGTAGCCTCTACCTTCTTTTGACTTGCAAACTCAATCTGAGGTAACAGGGAGAGTGGAATTATGGGTAAGAGTTTAGCTCGAGAGTTTGTGGCTGACGCGAGCTTGGAAAATGGCCTGCTCGGATCCGAGGTCAGAACCGATACCCATGCATAATGACTGAATGAGGCTCAACATCACAGATGGAACATTATGGTAAGACATAACTTCTTTTTTTCGAGTTTCAGAACCGAAGTGTTCAACTAAAAGCTAAGTACCCCACTGGGGAAACCTTTTCTTGCTCTAAACTGATGTCAGTGAAAGTAAATAATTGCATTTCTTGTGGAAAGCAAATACCTCGTAAAGATTTTCATTCGTACTGTATTCTTTGCCTAGGCCCTGACCACGACGTACCTCGCTGTCGGTTTTGTGCCTTATTTAAACAATGAACTATCCGTTGTCATTATATTTTCGTTTCTAAATATTTTGGTGCTCGGTTCAATTATCCAGATATGTATTCGGTAAGCCATCCGACTACTGACATTCCAAATAAATGCAAAGATAAAGACAGAGACTGGCCGCCTAGGTCCAAAGCTGTCGACAACGCTTCTCCTAAGCCAGTTGCCCATTCCCCGGTACTCAGTGAGGCACTTTCGCAACCCCTGATACCCGATACTTCAGATTTGCAGGCTTCTACTGAGACCCATTCGGAGTCCTGTATGTCGAGAGATACTTCAACTGTGGAACCTGCGGATGTCTATACCTTGGATGGGTCCGGAGCCGCTGTGCAGGCACTGGCTTCTGAGAGTGTATTCAGGCCTACTGACTTGCATATCAAACTGACGCCATCTTCTTCTTCAAGGCCTAAAACTCGAACCATGCCTAGAAAACCGATGCCCAGACCGCATGGTCAGGCCTCTGTGCCTAAAAAACAAATGATAAGAATGGCTGAAGACCTTATTACTTTAATCAGGGGAAGCCAACCTTCCTCCTCTAAGAGACTAAGGACTCAGTTTGCTTATGATACTTCTGACCAGGATTCTGACATTTCTGTTTCCTCTGATGACCAGGCTTTACCCTTATCTACCTATGAGGATTCTGATGCTGAGGACTGTATTCCCTCTGCCCCCCCCCCCCCCCCCCCGGATAGGATTTCTCTTTTGGTGAGACTTTGCATACTCTTAGGGAGCATTTTCGTTGGGAAAGTCAGGATTTCTGTGATTCTAAAAAGAGGCTTAGGGATTTCTTACTCCTGCCCCAACACAGGCCTTTAGCTATCCCTCCTGTACTAGACATTGTTGATGATGCCTTTTCGGAATCTAGCTTGGCCCCTGACTCTTTACCTCCTGCTCCCAGAAAACCTGATAGATATTACAGGGTTCCTGACTCTCACAAGTTCCTTTTCAAAAATCCTACTGTGGATCCTGTGACCATTTCACAGGGACCCAAGGGCATTAAAGCTACTACTGCCAAAAATCCTACCCCCTCTGATAGAGACTCCAGGGCACTGGATAGATGGGGTAAGAAGGTATACACTTCTGCAACCTTGGGCATTAGGGCCTTAAACTGCCAGTTTCATATGTTAAAGTATCAGCAGCATATTATTGGAATGCATAAACAGAAAATGATGTTGATTCCTGATTGTGCTGAAAATAAGGATTTACAGGATTTAATGCATTCTGCTGAACAGGTTGGAAAATATATATTGCAATGTGGTTTTGATTCACTAGAGGCATCTTGCAGGGCTGCTGTCACTGGGTCTGTACTTAGAAAGCATGCCTGGCTTAAGGATCAATCCTTGCCAGGTCATGTTAAAGCTAAATTACTGGATGCTCCCTTAAATCAGGACTGCCTGTTTGGCAACAAGGCAGAAGAAGTTCTTAAAAAGATGGAGGAAAAAGCTAAATCTATGCAAACTGTTAATGATTTCTTACAAGTACAACCTCCAAGATTTAGTAGGCATTGGCCCTCTAAGAATTGGTCCTTTCCTGCCTCTTCCAGGCCTTCTCAGTCCAAACCCAGGTCCAGCAGAACACCCAGGCTTTAGTCCCAGGGTATGCACAGGACTAAGCAGTGGGGGCCCCCCACTTCCAAATGTGGGAGTAGTAAAACTCCTCCCTATAGTAAACTGTCTCAATGACTTAACTTTAAAACGTCCAAGCACTTTTCAACTGTCTGCCCCTTTGGGGGGAAAGATTGCTCTACATGCAAAAAACTGGGAACTAATTACCCAGAACAAATGGGTTTTAAATGTAGTTTCCCAAGGATACAGATTTCACTTCCACACATTACCAACCCCAAAAGGTTGGCCAGATCTACCCCCAAATCAGTGGGCAGAGGCTTAAAAGCAAGTACTCTCTCTCTTAAGCATAGAGGCTATTCAAACTTTACCAGAAGAGGAAAAGGGACAATGTTTCTACTCAAGACTTTTCCTGGTACCCAGAAAAGACAATTCGTGGCATCCTATCCTGGACCTGTCTACTTTACACACCTTTTTGGTGATTCCAAAATTCAAGATGCTAACTCTTCACCAGTTGCTTCTTATGCTAGGCAAAGATGCCTGGTTGGCAACACTCGATTTAAAGGAAGCATACCTGCACATCCCAATCAGGGAATCTTGCAGAAGATACCTGCACTTCAAAGCAGGCTACATGCACTATCAGGTCTTTGCTCTGCCCTTTGGCTTATCTACTGCTCCCAGGGTATTCACAAAGTACCTAGCCCCAGTCATTGCATTTTTAGGCAAAGAAGTATTCAAATATACCCATACCTGGACGATTGTCTAATTCAGGCAGAAACCTAGGAGATACTTTTGAATAATCTGGCTTTTGTACAGAGGATGCTAACTTGTCTGGGGTACACCATAAATGCAAAGAAATCACACCTGGCACCCTGTCAACAAATTATATTCCTGGGAGCAAGCTTGAATACAACTTCCCAGATGGCTTTCCTCATGCCAGAGAAACAAATTAATTTGACAACCTACTTCAAACTAGTGGCAAGAAAAACCCTGTTATCTGCAAGGCAAATACTGCAAGCCTTGAGGTTCATGGCCTCCTGCATTCTTCTAATTCCATATGCAGAACTGCATAGGAGGAAACTACAATGGCATCTAAAAAGCCTATGGTGTCAACATTCTTAGGATCTAGAAGCAATGATTCCTATCATACCTTGCCTCCGGTTAGAGTTCCTTTGGTGGGCAGAGGCCTGCCACCAAAACAAGGACTACCATTCACTCTACCCTCTGCTGCCCAAACCCTAACAACAGATGCATCAGACTATGCATGGGGGGGCTCACCTGGCAGGGAAGTGCATTCAGGGCAAATGGAACCCAATTCAAATGCACCTGCATATCAATCAAAAAGAAATGTTAGCTGTACAGAATGCTCTGACAGCCTTCAAGGACCGCATTCTTCCAGGACAATTAATGGTAAAGATGGACAGCACCACTGTTATGTGGTACATAAACAAGCAGGGGGGGTACCCATTCTTACCCCCTCTGCAGACTAGCCATGGCACTGTGGAACACAGCCTTGAGCTACCAAGTGCAATTACAAGCTCAGTTCCTGCCAGGAAAACTAAATGCACTGGCGGATGGACTAAGCAGAAACCTCATGGACCCACACAAGTGGAAATTGGAACCAAAGACTTTCAACATGTTGACAAACAAATGGGGAAGCCCAGAT
Source organism: Protopterus annectens (assembly GCF_019279795.1). Lineage (NCBI taxonomy): Eukaryota > Metazoa > Chordata > Ceratodontiformes > Protopteridae > Protopterus > Protopterus annectens. The sequence continues at coordinate 739,920,303 of NC_056737.1, read as the reverse complement.
ATAGACCTGTTTGCCTTCCCCCAGAACTACCAATTAGACAAATTTTGCACAAGGACTCCCCACAAACAAGCTTGGAAAGTGGGTGCTGTGTCCTTCAGCTGGAAAAACCTATCAGTTTATGCCTTTCCTCCTCTCCAAAGTACTACTAAATATCAAGCAGGACAAACCAAGGACGATACTGATTGCACCAGACTGGCCACGCCAACACTGGTACCCCCTCTTGCGCAGTGTGTCACTGTAGGCCCCATGGCACCTGCCTCAGACCCCTACCTTGTCTCAGCAGGAGAACCAGATTCTGCACCCTCCGCTTCAAACCCTGAACCTTGCAGCCTGGCTATTTACCTTTACCATCGCTCAGTAAACCAGTGATGGATATCATTTTAGAGGCAAGGAGGCCTAGTACTAGAAAATCTTATGCTGAAAAATGGAAAAGATTCTGTGCCTGGAACCAGTCTCAAGGAATGAGCACAGCAGCGCCCTAGTACTAGAAAATCTTATGCTGAAAAATGGAAAAGATTCTGTGCCTGGAACCAGTCTCAAGGGATGAGCACAGCAGCGCCCAACTTACTTCAGATTCTACAATACTTAACTGAGATGCTTCACAAGGGCCTTTCTTTTTCCTCCATCAAAATTAATGCCTCAGTCATTTCAGCTCATTATAACACAGAACCTCTCCTTTTCTCTCATCCACTGCTCAAGCAGTTCCTCAGAGGGGCCAAAATGTAAGACCACCCAGGAGAGCCCCAACTCCAGCCTGGGACCTTAACTTTGTATTGGAGAAACTCGCTCTTCCTCCTTTCGAGCCAGCTGCTAGTGCAGATTTAAAATTCCTTTCTTGGAAAACAGCTTTTTTTTTTAGCAATCACTTCAGCAAGAAGGGTATCTGAATTACAGGCCCTTATGGCAGTGGAGCCTTTCATCATCTTTCATGCAGACAGGGTGTCCCTCAGGACCAATCCCTCCTTCATGCCAAAGGTGGTATCCATTGTGGCTCTTAATCAGTCCATTCATTTGCCAACCTTCTTTCCTAATCCACAGAACAAAGGGGAACGGATTTTGCACTCCTTAGATGTGCACTGACAACTTAGATTTTACTTGGACAGGACTAAACATCAAAGGAAGTCTGAACAGCTGCTGCTGGCATTTGCTGCAGGGGCAGAAGGGAAGGCTATTTCAAAGCAAACTATTTCTCAATGGATAGGCCATTGCATTAATTTCTGCTATAAGCACCATGGATAACCTATCCCACAGGGGATCAGACCCATTCAACCAGGGCTACATCTACCTCTGCAGCCTTTCTCAGAGGTGTCCCTACCAGGGACATCCTAGAAGCTGCTACCTGGAGCTCTGTACATACCTTCACCAAGCATTACCATTTGCCAATTTTCTCTAAATCCAGAGCTGACTTTGCCACTGCAGTCTTGCAGGGCCTTATAGCTGGTCCTAATGCTATCTAAATTCCTCCTCCCATCCTTAGCTTTGGGAATCTACCCAAATGTGATGACTGCAACAGTGAAACACGAAGAACATAGTACAGTTGTGTACACTTACCATAAATGTAGATGTTAGAGTTTATTCACTGTTGCAGTCCTGGTTACCCTCCCTCCAGCCCCCTGACATTTTTTTGGCTATACCTCTACTCTCCTTTACTATGCTTAAAAGCTTTTTGGTGTATTTCCTTTTTTAGTGGAGGTATAACCTTATATACATATATATATTTTTGCTTCCCATTATGGTGGCACCTGACATCTCGGGCAAGAAGAGCTGATGTAATGGCGTCGGCTGCATGTTTTATACCCCTGACTACCTGACGTCACGGAAGAAGAGATATCAACCGACGCAGGACCCAAGACTTTGTTAATCAGGCCGACTGAGGGCTACTGCAAGCAGATAACCCAAATGTGATGACTGCAACAGTGAATACACTCGAACATCTACATTTATGGTAAGTGTACACAACTATACTTTCTGTTGTTCTTGCAGTTGAAGTCCTAGCAGATATACTCAAGCTTGTTTAATAAACATACCCCTCAAAAAGCAATTACTAGAAAATGGAAATCAAAGTCTAAATCAACTGCACTATAAGTTATGAATATAGTAACAGAGATAAAAACAACTGGAACTGGGATCTTCAGAAAATATTATGTAGGAAAAAAATGAGAATTGTGGGAACAAGGTTGGGTGGCATGATGCCAGGGTAATCCTATGGGCTAGGCTTGTAAAGGCTCCAGGGCCATTAGCCTAGTACACACCTATGAACAATACATGCAGAGGTGGAACAAGGTTTAAAAGAAGGCAGGATTTGAATGAGATATGTAATGTTTGACAATGGACAAATTGTAAGTGATGTATAATGTTTACAACTAAAATTATGTCAGTATGGTTTGTGGTATATAATGTTTGCAACTAAACTTATGTCAACATGATTTGTTTTCATTTTGATAATTTACAAAAGATGTTTCTTGTTTAAGAAAAATACCCCTCAAACAGTGCAAGAGTAAGATGTAAAATAATACTTCAACTATATTGTTCTGTCAGGAAGTTTTATGAAACTCCAGGAGTCAGCAAAGAGACTTTACAATGTAAGGGCAGTGAAAACCTAAAAGAGTTGTTGTAGACTGCTATGTGACTTGTGTTGAAACAGATCTGACTTGCGGAAAAAAAATTATTATGAAATACTATAAAACAGCATTTCTCTGGATCTCTTGGCTTGTAGGACCTTCTCTGTGGAACTCGCACTATAGGCTATCCTTTCACTTGGTCCTTTTTTAGAAAATTTTGCCCTGTGCACTCTGTAGCAGTTATTCCATTAGTAAGGGAGGCTGGTGCTCCTTTACTCCCAGTTGTGTACATTTTTTTTAAAAAGGTGGTGAACTCTGCTTAAAGTGGAGCACCAACCCCCTTACCAACATGGCAAATGATATGGTATGAGAGATATATTTACACAATGCCACTGGAGGCAAAGCTGTCACATAAAAGTACTCCTAATGTCAATAAGGTTGTCAGTAGCATGCACGCTGCACACATCACACACAATTGAAAGCAGACATATAGACCCACATATGCTAAAGCATTTAAATGTAATCTTCCTAAACCCCAAAGATCTCCTAGATGAAGTACACATAACAAATACCCTCAGCAGCCCCAAATGCACTCTTTCAAAATAACACCTACATCAACACATAGAGCCACATCTCATATAGCCTCTACTTCTATGCCCATAAGGCAAGCTACCACACAATCCAGCATTGTGGTCACTGGAGACTCCATTGTGAGACACACTGATGTCCCTCTCACCAGACTGAGTAAGGAGAATGTGACAGTCAGCTGCTTATCAGGAGCTAGGAGCCACCACATTATGCATGCACGCAGGTCATTGGACCACAAGTATCAGTTTGACTCAGTCATAGTCCATGTGGGGGTAAATGATCTGAAACATACCTCCCTAGAGTATATGAAGAGAGACATCATGGAGCTTTCAGAATGTGTCCCAGGTTGGTATGAGCCTAGCATTGAGCAGCATTTTACTTTCTCCAAGGATGATGTCACAATACGAACAAAAGATGACTGACTTTAATAATTGTCTTAGTTTCTGGTGTCATTCTAAGGTTGTGCAATATTTGTCAGCATGGAAGGAGATGGTCAACAGACCGAGCTGATTTGCCAGGGATGGTCTGCACCTCTTCCCTCTAGGCTTTTGATTATTAACTAAAACATTGTTTTCCCCCATAGTGCATTTTTAGGCAATACCAAACTGAAAGTACTTCCAACATAGCAAATCAAAACCAAGAAAATCTAAAGGTATTACTGCTCAATGTTAGTAGTCTAAACAAAAAAACTCCACTTCCTAGAAGCTGTCTTCACCCTAGAGAATACTGACATCTGTGCTGTGACTGAGACATGGTTTAAAGCCGCAGAAAGCACACAGACAGTATAAGGTATAATGCCTTCCACACATTTAGACCAACTACTACACAGACAGGGACTAAAGGTGGAAGTGTCTTAATTTACATCAAAAATAAATATACCTCAAGTCTTGTCAAACAGGGCAATGCACTTGAGCTGCTCCATGTTCAAATCACCATAGGCAAAATCCAATACTACTTCCTTGCAAGCTGTAGGTCCCCCTGTATAACCTAGGAAACTCATACCATGTATTTAAACTTATTGGAAAAGCTTGCCATCCAACCCAATACTATATTAATGGGCATCTGTAATTACCCCACTATTAACTGGGAATCCTATAAGATAACAAACGTACAGGCACAGAGATTCCTGGATTTTGTAAACACATACTTCCTGAACCCGATTGTCAGTACACCAACCAGGGGTGCAACCATACTGGATCTGGTATTTACTAAAACAGGAGAGTGCTGCATGCCCCCTAGTGTAATGTCTTCCCTGGTAAGGTTAGACCACAAAATGGTCTCCTTTGAAGTAAAAATAAAACCTGGACCCCCAGCTAAGCCTGGAATATTCAGGAACTACTCTAAGCTAACTTCCTGCTATTAAGTAATAACCTGGCAAAAGTTCAAGGCCCTATAAACTCTGAGAACATTGATGCCTATGCTGAACTGTTCAGAAAAACCCTATATAAGCATTTTAATAGCTACATAGAGGCAGCTGTACCCACCAGGATGAAGTACAGAACTAACCCCAAAAAACAGTTCACCCTTGTGGAATCACAAAATCAATAGGCTGTATAACGGAAGGAAGAAAATCATGGCAAAAATTAGGAGGTGCAGCACCCAGCAGGATAAAAGCACTTTCATCAAACTAAACAAACAACTCAGAGGACAAATAAAGTCTACCAAAGCCAAACTTGAGGTAAATTTGGCCTCCCAGGCCAATGACAACCATAAGGTATTCTTTAGCTATGTCCACAACCTCAAAGGCAGCACACAGGTGTGTGCAGAGCTTATTATAAATGCAGCCATCTATACTGAGCCAGAAGATGTAACAAACCTACTGGCCGATAAATTCAACTCCCTCTGCTATCACTAGGGAACAGGACCTTAATGCCCTTTCTAAGGCCAAGAACACTGCATCAGTGGGCCTAGACAGTATCCCAGGAGTGTTCCTATCAGCATTTTGAATGTTGAAAACGCCAAATTTAATTTAATCGAACTGAAATGTTGAAATCTCAGAAGAGCGAACTGACAGAACATCGTTTTCTTTCCCAGGGAAAGAAATCGGTGGGCCGTTATTGGAGTTTGCTATTTCCTCCACTGTGGTGTGGTCTCGGAGTTGGTATATTTAAGTAGGGGGATGTGGGGGGGCACAGCCCCCTACTTCTGTCAGCGTTTAAAGTATTGAAAAAATTTTTTTTGCACAGAACACTGATTTCTTTCCCTGAGAAAGAAATCTATGTTCCGTCAGTTCACTCTTTTAAGATTTTGAACATTTCAGTTAGATTAAATTGCATCCGGCATTTTCAGCATTCGATATGCTGATATAGACCCTCCCAGCATGAAACATGACCTATCAGGCCATCTGGAATTGCTATTTAACTGTAGCCTTCAAATAAGCTTCCCTGGTTTGGCACCTGTGTGTCTAATGGACACAGACAACCTCTAAATTGTTCATCTACCAGGCCCTTGCTTGTAAATATGTTATCTCCCAAGGGTACCAGCACTTGTCAGAGATTTGAGATGTATGGCTAGGCTTAAAAAGGCCCTTGTGTCCATTAGCCTAGTAAATACTTCTGGAACTATGAACCTATGATAGAGTTAAAGGGGGAGTATGTGTAGTATGACATTACCATCAGTGCCTTATTATTCAAGAGACTCCAAATCAACACACTGCAGCTTCCTACATTGACTTAATTTCCAGTAACTGAAAGACTTAATTGATTAGTGACTCACTGAAAGCATTAAAGCCATTGGGTTGATGCAGTTTATTAAGACACTAATCAGTTAGTTGTTAAGTTACTGGAAATGATGCCACTTTCAGTGTTTGAGTGACCTAGCTAGCTTCACCAGTGATGACTTTACAAACTTCTTAAGTTATGTGAACAAGTCAAAGGAGGTAGAAACAGTAATACACTGTCAATCTCTTCTCTCTGAAGAGCCACCATCAAACTAAAATGATCTTTTATCCATATTTCTCTGTAATTGACAAACTGTTGCTAGCCATCAGCAAACAGTCTACCATTGGTACTTCAGAAACAATACAACACTGCCATTTTGTTCTACAACCCATTGCTACTGCTCCTGTTAGATGCTTGCTCACCAAAACAGAGTCATAAAATTAAGTCAGTTGATGAATTCCCTCAGGGTTTTTATTAAAACTGAAGTCCACACATTGTCTATGTACTTGAATCATAATAAAATGCAGTATACAAGAAGTGTACCATCACTAACTGTAAAAGAAGCAAAATCATTCGTATACACAAAGTTGATGCTACACTAAGACTGAGAATTGCAGACTGCTCAGCATTCTTAACCTACTAACCAAAGTAATAGAAAAGGTTGTGCATATTCAGTCTACTAATTACTTGTTTCCAACAAGGCTGACTCTGCACATCTTCTTTGGTCCTAACTAGAGGCTTTGCATTCCAAAAATATTCCTTGATCTGATGTTGTCTTTTCCATCCATTCTTCAATGTATGGGTCTTCAGATCTGACTTCTGCCACTTTCAAGCTTTGGATCCAGTGCGCAGGCTCCTCCACATACCCATAATTACCAGTGTTGGCCAAGTACTTCAGATCTCATTTGCCACCACAGGTGTAGGATAGATTTCTTGGTGCGCTTAGTGAGATAAGTGGTTTCCATAAAAAGTTTTGTTTCTCTCTCTACACACACACACACACACACACATATGTACATATATACATATATATATATATATATATATATATATATATATATATATATATATATATATATATTTTTTTTTTTTTCTGTATTTCTTAAAAACTTTGTTATAAGGATTGTTCCTTTTATCTATTCCTCCTTTTTTCTGTTTCTTCACCTTAGGCGCTGGATGTCATTTCTTTCCTCAAAAAAAAAAGAAAATTTTTGCTAACATCTTTATAGATATTTAGTAGTTTATACTGCTATTAAAGAATTATAGGGTTTTTTTTTATAGCTGATATTTTTTTCTTTCTTTGTTTCTTGTTTGTTTCTTTTTACAAGATGTCGGGCAAACAATATGGTTTTAAAAAGTGTGCGTCTTGCTTCCACAAGTTACCAAACTCAGTGTGATTATTGCCTAGGCCCCTCACATTTGGACACTTCCTGCTCCATTTGTGAAGCCTTCAGCCAGCAGGCCATTGTTGAAAGAAGAAACAAGTTGATCTTGAAAAGGCTTCTCCCAGCACCTGCAGGAGAGAGCACTCTTTCAATTTCCTCAAAACATTCCTCTTCTCCTCCTAAGAAATCCACCAGAAAGCCTAAGGAAAAAGAGAAGTAAAAGAGAAGTAAATGAGAAATCTAAAACCTCGAAGAGGAGATCTCCAGATTGTTCATCTTCCTTGGATCTGGCTTCTAAATTTTCTAAAACCTCAGAGCCAGTGCACTTCTTAGATCAGGTACTTATCGGATCCCACACTCCCCCCAAGGTTCTCACCGGAGCCTGTCTCTCCTATGCCCCATTCCTCAGCCTTGCAAGAAAAGTGGTACCATCATTCCAGACCTCCCCTTGTTGCTTCATCTTTCCGGTCAGCCAGATCTTCCAAGAGCCGTACTGAAGCAGATGTTGATAAGATAATGAGGGAGATTCCTGCAGACCTAAATCTATTGGCCTCCACCAGGGCCTAAGGAACAGCTTCTTACCCACTCTTAGTAGCTGCTGCTTCTCTGACCTGACTTTTCGGATTGAAGCCCCTGGATCCGACTTTCACCTGGGATAAGTCTGCATCTGAGCCTAGCCTAGTTCATCAGTACTAACGAGTTCTCTGATTCAGTCATTTCCAAACTCTTTGGAGCCATGTGTAAATTGAAGCTAAATAATCATCGACTCCAACAGGGTGGGTTCAGAATTGAGGTCTTCAGAGCTATTCCTCCCTCTCAGAGCTTCAGAATTAGATAGTTCTACTCCAGTGTCAGTCTCAGATCCTAGCCATGCAGTGTGTCATGTTGAGTCTCCTTTAGGAGCCCTTGCTGCTAGGGCTCACCTCCCTGGATCCATATCGAGCTCAACTTTCAAGGAAGTACCCTCTCATTCCAAAGAGAAGAATACCTGTAAAGTTTAGATCTTTCCCTCCTCCAAAGGACCTCCCATGGTGCAGACCTTACTCTTGTTCTATCAGGAAACCACTAGCCAAACATTTTTCGCCTGCTTTTATCAGGAAGACCACCTCAGCTTCAGAGTCATCACCACAGTATCCAACTAAGGAGGTACACAGGAAGCATATATGCAGTAGGAGGCACCTGGATTTCCTTCAGGAATCTGTCACCACTGATCCTGACTTTGATTAAGGAGAAGGCTCCCCCAAATCTTTCCTTCAGGACATTTCATTTGGACAAATCCTTGAACTGCTTAAATAGAAAGGGAGATGGTCTTTCCAGCCACTTTCTCCAGAAGAGTCAGTCTTTAGCAAGGCTTGTAGTTCTATCAACAGATGAGATAGTAGGCCTGATCACTACATGGGCATGGAAGGAGCCAGACATGGCTGAACTGATCCCCAAGAAACCAGACAAGTTCCTCATCACCCCCAAAGACCGTCCCTATTTAGCTAGGGTCCAGCCGTGGATTCCATGGTAGTGGCAGCAACCACCAGGAAGGAACTAGCATAAGAAAATTCCTCTGTCCATTCACCAAACAAGAAGCCTCATGTATCCAACAGATTTGAGAAGCCAGTCTACATCTCATCTACTTTCTCAATGCGGGCATTGAATTATTTGGCACGTTACATGTTTTCAGACAGATTTGACTTAGGAGATCTCCAGATCTCTCCCAAGGACCTTGCCAGTGGATGAAAGAAAGTCCATTGATGTACAGCTAGCTACCCTCTGGTCCTTGTCTAATATTTCTTGAACCTTATCTCCAGTGTCATGGATGGTGTGTCTAGAGCAGCCGGCACAGGCATGTCCATCATGAGACATGCTTGGATATGAGGCTGTGCAATTTGTGGAACATTTGAAGATGCCCTTTTTGAATGCCCCTTATGATGGGTCAACACTCTTTAGTCCTAGAGTGAAAGATGTCTAAAACTGAAAAGGAAGGCAAATCCCTTTCTTACCTTAGGGATCACATTTTACAGTAATCAAAAGACTTTTTGTAGGAATTAAAAAGGAAGTAAAAAAAATGGTTCCATAAATCAAAAGTTTTTTCACCTAACACTTCCAGAGACAGAGCCTTCTGTGGCAAAGGGGGGAAGCTCTTATAACTGACATAGAGGTAGAGGATGTTCACAGAATCAAGACTTCAGAGATCCTTTTTGTATGCAGTCTTTTCAGAGCTCCTGAACAGTTGCCTGACTGCTTCTCTCTGGAGGCAGTTGGTGGGTGCTTATCCCTGCATCCAACAACCTAGACCCTCATCACTGAAGACAAATAGGTGCAGAGGATAATAACAAGAAGATAATTCATCCCTTTCCACACCTTCCCTAGAGCCCCCAAAAAACTTCCTAATGTTCCACCCTCTCAAAGGGAAGCAGCTGCTTCAGAGATAAAGAAGCTTCTAAAAAATTGAGTTATCCAAGTGGCCCCACCTGACAAAAGAAGGTCTAGAATTTACTCAAGGTTCTTTTTAGTGTTAAAGAAAAACAGGGACCTAAGGCCAATTCTGAACCTAAGTTACTTGAAGAGTTGTGTATAGGGTTGCCAACTGTCCCACTTTGTGAGGGACAGTCCCTGTTTAGGCAGTTGTGTCCTGCAAAAAGATTGAAAAAATGGCAAATGTCCTGAGATTTTAGGACAAAAGTATTTCCTATATTTTATGTAATAGATGTATAAAACAGTTATTTTTTATCTGAAACATGTAAATGTTATAAGAGACAGAATAAGCAACTAAAATGCTACAAAAATAAGCCTTTATTTAGGCAAAATGGTAAAGTTATGTCCTTTGCATGTTTTGCACTGCAAAATCTGACATTTGTACCAAAAATGTCCCACTTTGGGCATTTGAAAACGTGGCAACCCTAGTTGTGTAAGGAAATCTAAATTGCAGATGATCATTGTACAGTCTGTTCTCCCTCTGCTGAGAGATAATGACTGAATGTGCTTGTTAGATCTTCAGGATGAGTAGTGCCACATAAAGATGGACAGATGATCCAGAGGTTATGTTTACTTCCAGCTGGGAGCCAGCCACTTTCATTTCCAAGCTGTGCCCTTTGGTCTCACCACAGCGCTCCCACCCCCCCATGTGTTCACTAAGTGTATGGCAGTAGTAGCAGCTTGTCTCCAACTGCAAGGGTTCCAGGTGTTTCCTTACTTAGATGACTGGCTTGTCACCTCCCCTACCTGGAATCTATTCATGCAAGCCAGGGATTCCTTGCTTCACCTGTATTCAGACCTAGGCATAATGGTGAATCTAGCAATGTCCAAACTTTGTCCAGTTCACTCTTTAGAATTCATTGGAACTCAGGAGGACACAAGCCTTCAAATTGCATAACTTTCCCAAGCAAGGATCATTCATTCACCATCAGGCGTTAACTATATTGTCCTGTCAGGAGCTACCAGTAAGAATGATTCTGTGTCTTTTTGAATCCATAGCAGCTTTGATTCCCCCTGGTTCCCCTGGACAGGTACTACATGAGAGTCCTACTGTAGACTTTTGCAGTCCAGTGGTCGATAAGACAGCAACCTATGTCCTACCTCGTATCTTTAACAAAGATTTACAAAACACATATCCATTGGTGGTTGGAGTCACAACATGTTTGGCAAGGATATCCTTTTAAGCCCCCCTCCCCAAGCCAGGGTAATCACGATCACTTCCCACTTGGGGTGGGGAGGGGCACTGCCTGGGAAAGACAGTCTAAGGTACATGGTCACAATCAGAGGGCAGTCTTCACACCAGTGTCTTGGAGAAGAGTGATTTTCCTAGAGTTACAAGCTTTTCAGGAATCTCTCCCCTTGGGTGTTATATCTATCCAGACAAACAGCATGGGTAGTAGTCAGGTGCATCGACAAGTAAGGAGAAACTTTTCTGCTACCACCCTCCCCCAACTTAGAGACCCAATTCCTTCTTGGAATATCTCCATTTTACTGCAGTCCCTAACTAGCCTTCCATTTGAACCTGCCAAAGTTGATTTAAAATTTTTATTGTAGAAAACTATGTTCTTGGTAGCTTTTAGTTCTACAGGGAAGATTTGTGTGCTCCGTGCCTTATCTGGAAAATTTCCATACGTGTTTTTTCATATAGACAGAGTGTGTTTGAGAACCAATCCTTCTTTTCTTACAAAGGTGGCTTCTGAATCCTCTGTCAACCAATCCATAAATCATTCTATGTTTTTCCCCAAATTTTCGAACAATGTTTACTAGATGTTCACTGTTGAGTAAGACTCGAATTAGATTGGACAAGAGCCATTAGGAAAACTAATCAGTTTCTCTCTTACTCCCTGTGAAGATGAGAGAGGGGATATCCAAAGTTACACTCTCCTGTTGGTTGTCTGAGTGTATATCTTATGTTTACAAACAAAGAGATTTATCGCTGCCTACACCCCCAAAAGCCCGTTTTACTAAATCAGTAGCTTCATCGACAGCCTTCTTTTCCAGAGCACCACTTGATATCTGTGCAGCCTCTACCTGGTCTAAGTACATACCTTCATTTCACATTATAAATTAGACATACACTTCAAAGCAAGAGCCTCTTTGTTTGGCTTTGCTCTGAAATATCCTTCCATAAGACCCACCCAAGTGTTATAGTAGCTGGGGATTATGTCCCATATGTTGAGGAATGGACGGAAAAGACAACATCAGATACAAAAGTTATGTACTTACCATAACAATAGATCTATGTTGTCTGTTTCTGTCCTTCCCCCTTACATGTGTTTTATGGCATTTTGCAATTTTAGCTCTTGGGCTAGTCTGGCTGACTTAGTCTTGGTTCCTAGAAGTTAATTATCAAGATCTAGTTTTTTCAACTGTTTTTTTTTTTTTTCTATCTTAAGACGCTGTATACTTGCTTCTTTTCTTGTGTACAAACTTGATCTTAGGTAGTTGGTCCAACACAGGGGATTGTGGTTAAAGGGAGGAACCTGAACACGGCATCCAAAGCTTGAAAGTGGCTGAAGTCATTTCCGACTGGGATCTGAAGACCCATATGTTGAGGAACAATGGAGATGGACAACACAGATCTGTCATTGTAGGGAGTACATAACTTTCGTTTCTGTCTAAAGCTTCTGACCTGGTTGACCACTTGCTGCTACTAGATAGACTACAGACAGATTGAGAGCTTTGCTGGTTTAAAAACTACTTTGCAACTGTGTGATGATGCAAGTGTTACATCCTGTTATACAACCAAATGCACATTGCCTACAAGGAGCTACAAAAACTGAACAGGTTAAAAATGATGCACAGAAGGCTGCATTTTTTAAATGTAAGGGATTTTAGTATATGTAAACATAAAGAGGCAACTAATAAGTTTGTGTACCCCGTTACTGAGAATAATTTAAAATCAACACAAAACTCAGCCTGCTCTGAGTTAACGATGAACCAGTTACTGGTTCCAAATGTCTTTCCCATTCACTTTCTGCCCAACTCAAGTCTACAACCCATCCCATTACCTTAGAGTCCAGCAGACAGCAACTTCAGATGTACATTGAATTTTAGCCTGACTAAATCCTGAAGTCTAAGGCAGTTGTTTCATGACTCTCCCACCTACGGAAATGCACACTCTAATTTTGCCCTAAATTCCTTAAGGAATGTGACATAATTATTACTATTTTTGTGAGCCATATAACTGTCACATATCTTAACTTCTGGGAATATTTCCTGATCTTTGGAAAATTGCCAATATCTTACCTATTCCAAAACAATGATTAAATCCCACCGCTTGATTCCTGTAAGCCATTTGGTGTTCTGTCACCTTTTGGCCAAAATACTTGATAAGGTAGCAGCCGTAAACATAAAAGCTCATGTTGAAGCATGTGGTATGTTACACAAGTCAGCAACATAGGTTTTACAAGGGCTATGGTACAACTACTTCACTAATTACAAACACTGGCAGTTTAATTTTATGTATTAACACACAAACTAATTGGAGCTATGTTTATTGATCTTTCTAAACATTTTAACTCTTTGGTTCACTTACAGGCTACACTTTATGGTTTAAGTCCACTCAAGTTTGTTTTGCTAATTACTCGCAAACCTAGTTCTGGGTAACCAGTGAACAGGTTGAATTGCAGCTTTGGTTAATTGAGTCAGTTGTGTCTTAAAAGGCTCTGTACTCGGACCCATCTGTTTTATGTTGTACATCAGCCCTGTTATAGTTGTCTTAGTTTACAGGAAAATGCTTCTGTATAGAGACAGCATAAACATCTGAGCCTCTGAGAACTTTCCTTCCTTGAACAAGAACACACTATATATAGTGTTAACTTAGCCCTGCTTTGGGCTGGAGCAGTTAGGACTTAACACTCTCTTCAACACTAAATCTATGTTATGTGCTGTGAACATCTCTAAATACAGTGCAGTCACATGCAGGCAAGGTCTTGCAGCCTATCAACCTGTCTAAAAGTCATAACAGTGGGTTCCATAAAATAAAATGTCCAAAGCAGCTGTTAAAAGATTGGACTAGTTCAACAACCACCCTTTCTCTAAACCCTTTTATATTTCTCTTATTGTTATGATATGTATTTATCACGTTAAATTAATTAGGTCACTCATGAAGTTAATAATATTGATCACTGCTGCAGTAGCCTTAGCTGTATGGGTTAAATCTTGAATAGGATTTAACAGCAGGCCAGCTTCCATAGTTTCAGGGCATCTTCCATGCACCCAAACTGTCAGTCAGCTCATGCCGAGCTGACTAAAAAGACCGGTCTAGGTGCCAAGCCCTTCAGAGCTTCCCTGCCACTGAAGAGTGTGCTCCTCTGAAGCTTTTGAGGATCAACAGTCAGTTTGTGTTGATGTTCATATGGGTTATATCCTGCTAAGGATATAACAGCAAGACAGCTTCCAAAGCTTCAGAGCATGTTCCATATGCCCAAAATGTCAGGCAACTTGACCTGAGCTGATTAAAAGAGAAGTTTAGGCACCAAGCCTTTCAGAGCTTTACTGATGCTGAAGAGTATGTTCTCTGACAGTTTTGAGGATTGATGAATGGCTTATCTTGTTATTTTCTGGGAAGATAAGTTCCCTTTGGGGAAAAATGCCTTCCATTCAGTAATATTTGTTTATTATTTGTACTTTCTTCTTAATGAAAGTTATTTTAAAGCAAGGAGATTTTGTTTTAATGTACTGTCAAGAGACTATACAGTACTTTTAAACAGGAGGGCTCTTTTTTCTTGTCAGTTTAAAAGCTGCTTAAAGTAACTGAAAAAACATTTTTGTATGTAGGGAAATTGTGTTTATTTTAGTTTGTGGGACATACAAATTGTTTTCAAGTGCTTTTTACTTTATCTGTGAAAAAATGACTTTTAAAGATGTTTAGTTTTCACCTGTATTTGCTGCTTGTTTTCGTCAGGAAAGAGGCACTATTTTTGGCTTGACCGAGGAACAATCTTGTCAGTCCCATGGTCGGTCCTTTTTCTAGCCCCAAAAAGAAAAAGTTAAACAAACAGTCTTTGCCATCAGAGCAGGCTAGCAATTTGCCTCAGCCGCAGGTCGGTGACTCTGCTCTGGCCATTAGTTGTATTTCAGCCCACTCTTCTTTTATCCCAGATCACTCTGGTGTACACTTACAACCACTGTGGACCAGGAATTAGCCATGCCCTCTGCACTTGTTGGGGTCCCCCTCAGTGGGCAAGGAAATGCCAGTCTTGTTGGTCCTGAGAGAGGGAACAGGGAAGGCTTCCTTGTTTTGTCAATGTTGTGCCCATCCATGGGGAAGATGCTGCTGCCTTTAGTAATACCATCAACCATATTTTTCCTGTCAAAAAGAAACAGAAAACTTGGCATATGTCTACTGCTCCTCAGATTTCCTTAGACAGGAGTTGTTTACTGGGTCAGGCACAGGGTTTAATTCATGCTATTGATCCTTCTTGCAAAGTAGTGTCTAGTAAATGAAAAAGAGATACCATCTTTCCTGAACAGACTCAAGATTCTGAATCTGGACAGGAGAATGAAGGAACAGATGCAGGGTTTTTAGCTCTGATTTCTGAATCAGAGGAGAGCTCAGTGTCTGACTCTCCCTGGCGGGGGCTTAATATTCTGACTTTCCATGTGAGGGGTTCTGTTTCTCTGAGACTATTTCTAGAAAGTGTCAGTGTTTTCAGTGGGAGAACACTATGGTTTCTCAGTCCCTCATAAAATACTATAAGTTGTTAAAGAAGGACTTTCTAGAACCTGCATCCATTCCTCCAGTTTTGTCAGCTCTGGAGGATGTGCATGTTACTGCCTACAGTTTTTTTTCTGACAGTCAGACAGCTGTCCCCTAAAAAAGTGGATAGGATTTATAATGTTCCTTAGTCTTTTAAGTTTTATGCAGTCTTCCCCAAACCTGACCCAGCAGATGTAGCTTTAGTTTACCCTTTTCCTGCTAAACACTTAAGTTAATTCCAGTCTTACTCTTTCTGATAAGGATGTAAAAAATATTGCCAAGTATGGGAATCGTGTATACTTATTCAACTTAAATTTTGAATTGTCAGGCACATATGTTAAGGCTTGCTTTGGCTAATTGTGAAAGTATGCAGAATTGGTCTGCAATTTCTTCTTGTTAGGAAAAAGCTGCTTTAAATAATATGATTTCTTCTGTTGTTCTAGTCAATACTCATTGTTTTACATTGTGTGTTTCACTCTATTAATACTTCTTCAAGGGCTTTGGCCACTTGTACTGTTTGAGGAAGTTTGCATGGCTGTGTTCTCAGAATCTCCCAGATGATGTTAAAAACGAGATTTTAAATTCTCCTTTGGATAGATTTCGTTTTTGGCCCTTCTGCTGCAGATGTGATCAAAAAGTGCGATACAGGAAATCTCTTAAGATTTTTCAGCCCACATTATCCAAATTTTCCAAGGTATTTTCTCTAACCCCTCATTCAGTTTTAGTAACTCAAAATAAACAGTCTCAAGAAAATGCCGGAAAATAGATGTTTAAGAAAAAATGGCAAGAGGGTTCCAAGAAGAAGTCTGGAAATTCTGAAAACCAAGGACAGTCCAATAAGTGAGAATGACTGTTTTAAGAGACTGGTGCTAATGGAGACAGGAAAACCTGCTGCTAGAAAATCACATATTAGCAAATGGAAAAGGTTTTCTAGTTGGTGCCAACAACATTCAGGGCTAGTTGCTCTCTGATTTTACAATATTTGTGTGTGTTACTATCTTACGGCCTTTAATGCCACGGTGGTATGACGGTAGCGTTGTTACCTCACAGCAAGAGGGTTCTCCCGTTCGATTCTCGGCTGGGCTTGGTAGTGCCTTCTGTGTGGAGTCTGCATGTCCTCCCCGCGGTCGGGTAGTGTTCGAAAGACATGCGTGCGTAAATGGGTCGTTGAAGGTTGGGCGTCGAGCAGGCACCTCGGCGTTTCGTAAAAATCTACTGCCAATCATTAGCGGACCGGAGTTCTGCTGTGGCGACCCCTTACCGGGAAAAGCCGAAAGACAAACAACAGCAACTATCTTACGGCCTTTCTTGCTTCTCTGTTAAGGTTCATTTATTGGCCATTTTAGCATGCCTGCTCACGGATCCTCCTCTTTCAATACATTCTCATGTCAAAATGTTTTATAAGGGATTTTGCATAAGAGGCTTCCAAGAAAATTGGTGGACCTTCCATGGGATCTTAAGTTTCTGTTAGAGAAGCTAACACTTGCTCCATTTGATGTGAGAGTCATAACATGGAAAACATTTTTACTGAGTTGCAAGCTGTTATGGTGAGTCAGCCCTATCTCCTTTTCCACAGGGACAGGGTTTCTTAGAGAATTAATCCTTCTTTTATGCCTAAAGTGGTATCCATGTTTACTTTAAACTAAATTATCCACCTCCACATTTTCTATTCTGAACCTAAAAATGAGGGAGAAAGGATACTGCATACCTTGGATGTCCACAGACAACCCAGGTACTATTTTGAGAGAACTAAATCTTTCAGATCTCTGGATCAATTATTAATTTTTTATGAGGGTAAGAAGAAGGGGAACCTGTGTCAGACTTTTTCCAAATGGTTATCTAAGGTTATTACTTTTTGTTATACTCACTACAACAAAACTATTCCAGCCAGGGACCAGGCTCACACTACCAGGGCCTTGGCTTCATCTGTGGCTTTTTGGAACGGTTTGGATTCTAGAAGTTGCAGCTTGGTCCTTTGTACATAGTTTTGCAAAGCACTATAAACTTGATTCCTTCTCTAGGTCTAGATCAGGCTTTAAGACCATTGTCGAGGGGTTCCTGGACTTTTCTTCTTCCACCTCCCAAATGTAGTAAACTTGGGTAATCTACCCATGCAGCTAAGGCTACCACAGCAGTGAACAACATGAGGAACATAATACAGTTGTGTAAGTAAACTTACCATAACAGTTGATGTTCAAATGATCTTTGGTGCAGTAGCCGCTCCCTCCCTACATCCCCGACCCCTTGTTTTTTGATGTGTTGTTTATGCAAAGGTGTGAATATTTATTTTTCTGTTGTTCCTGGCATTGTTCTTTCAGGGCAGAGCCTCCATGTCTGTGTTAGCAAGAAAGCTCTTTAGGGCTTCTGTTTGTAGTGAACTCAGATTGAGCTGACTGATGGTTTGGGAGCATGGAAGGTGCCCTGAAGCTTTGGAAGCTGGCCAGCTGTTATATCCTAAGCAGGCAGGGCCGGCTTTAGGCATAGGCGAACTAGGCGACCGCCTAGGGCGCCATACAGGCCGGCCTTGTAAAGGGCGCGTTATGCATTTATTTACTTATTTTTTTAATTAATATAAAGTTTGTGCTCTTCTTGGCGCTGGAACCAGAGGGTGGGGGAGGGGAGGCGAGGCTAGCACCCTCCCACTTACAGCTGCAGGTTAGCCAGGAGGCTAAAAAAAATGTTTAGTTTGCGGTGCAAGAATCTTCTCCTTTAAGGAGAAACTTGTGTGCGTCACAACGTCATCCAAATGCATTCTGCAGTTCCACGCAGAATTTAAGCCAGCAGTTCAAAAGAAGAGTTAAGTCTGTGTCTCCGCGTGTGGCCGTTAGGGTTATAAAGAAGGTAAGTGT
Source organism: Protopterus annectens (assembly GCF_019279795.1). Classification (NCBI taxonomy): domain Eukaryota; kingdom Metazoa; phylum Chordata; order Ceratodontiformes; family Protopteridae; genus Protopterus; species Protopterus annectens. Next base: position 739,902,090 of record NC_056737.1, on the reverse strand, counting down.
ATGTGTGTGCGTTTATGTGTAATTTAAACTGTTTATTTCTGTATGAGAAAGAATGTGTGTGGGTATGTATGTATGTGTATGGAATTTAAATTCGTTGTTCTGTTTGTATGAGATATACAGTGTGTGTATGTTACTGTGTGAGAGGTGGTGTGTGTGCGCGTGTGTGTGTGTGTGTGTGTGTGTGTGTGTGTGTGTGTGTGTGTGTGTGTGTGTGTGTGTGAGTGTAATTTAAACTAGCCATTATTTCCTTTGAGAGTCTTTGTTGCTGTGCAAGAGAGTAGGTGTGTGTGTGTTGCTTTGTGAGAGAGTCGGTGTATGTGTGTGTGTGGCAGAACAGAGAAGGTAAGTGTGTGCATAATTTAAACTAGTAGTTTCTCTCATTTCTGTCTGAGAGAGAAAAGTGCATGTGTTTTGTATGAGAGCAGAATTGGAGTGTTTGGAATTTAAATTAGTCGTTAGTTGCTGTATGAAAGAGAGGGTGTGTGTGTGTGTGTGTGTGTGTGTGTGTGTGTGTGTGTGTGTGTGTGTGTGTGTGTGTGTGTGTGTGTGTGTGCAAGAAATCTGTGACTGTGTGATAATGTGCCTGTAAAATAGGTGTGTGTGTGTCTACAAACTTAGAAAGTTGATAGAAAGCTGATAGGTTTTGCATTAGTGCTGAAACTTCAGTCTTGAAAGATGTACCAGTAATTTGGCAAAAAACATAACTGTGGAAAACAGACAAAAAATGAGGTCCCTGTCAAGTATCCAGATTTAACATTATAGCTTGTCTGTTTCTCATAATTTGTGGTTTTCTGGCAAATCAGGGAGGACTGAAGTCACTAAATAGCACTGCAAGCAAAACTATCCCTATTTTTTTGGCCATTGTATCCACATTATTTTAGGCTTTGTCCAGATTTTTTTGCACTAAGAGGTTGAGAGGTATGCATACCTCTCAACTGTCCAGATTTTTGCCTCATATTTTTCACCTATTCCTCATAAAAGTTATGGTTTTATGGCAAATCACTGAGGATTGAAATAACTAAATGCAATTTCCTTCAGAAAATGCATGCTAAGACAAATGCTTCTAAGTCTGTAAAAGCAATATTTTAATTTGTCCCTCTTTTTGTGGCCTTTGCCTCCCCCCAATAATTTAGGCTTTGTCCAGCTTTCTTGTACTAAGAGGTTGAGAGGTATGGAGGCATGGTATGTAATGCCTTAGTTGCCGATTATTTGGTGCATTTTAAGGGGGGGATAGGGGTCTGCATTCCCGAGTGTCCTCTTTTCTATAAGATGCCTAGTTGTCGGTTTCTCAGTCATTCCATATTGCAATATTACCAGCTTACCAGTTTTTTAATGTAAAGTAGGCAATTACTTTGTCAAGGGCAGCAGGAGCTGAATTTGTAGATGAAGCACTATAATGTAAAGTTGTTTGCCAGTAACAACCTTTTCATTATTTACAAATCTCTTTAATGTAGATTTATTCGGATGAATTTTACTTCTGCAGAGATTGTGCTTATGATTGACACTGGTGGATTGTAATGACAGAAGTCTGAGTGGCCTTTTATGGGTATAGTGTTCTGAAATGGGGAGTTTTGTCATTATTGGGTCATTTTGTTTCATTGCTTGCTGGAAAAATGTTCAAAATTACAAATTTAAAACATACTAACAACTGGTGCTGTATTGTACAAGGAATATAATTTATTACAATCAGGAAGGTGAATCAAAGAACACATACGGGTATTCATGGCCATAAAAATGTGTTCAAGGAGCCTGTAGTTTGAAAATAGCCCAAAGGTAAACTTAATTCTCCACTTTCCAGATGCATTTTATTTAAATGTAGGTTTTAATACTGTTTCAATGGCAGGGAAGTTTATTGTTCATGTTAAGCCTGTTTTCATTGTGAGGCTGTACTGTTTAGCAAGTGGCTATTGGTGTTTGTGCATTTTATTTCAAAGGAAGAAAGTTTAGTGCTGCTCATACTAAGTCTGTTTTCAATGTGCAACTGTTTTATCAAATGGCACACTGTTGTAAAATCTGAAAGCAGTGTTAATAGCATAATTGCCCTTTGGTGCAGAAGGCTGTGGATTCTACTTCCACACCATATAGATGAAGTACTGACTTTGCAGAAGTGCTTATATCGCAGTACCCATATGATTGCAGATTATTTGGTGTATTATAAGGAAAAATAGGGGCTCTACACTCCTGAGTGTTTCCTCCTTTGTATGAGATGGCTTGTATGAGATAACTATGAACTGGTCGGTTTCAGTCATTTCTACTGCAATATTACCAGTTTACCAAATTTTTTATGTAATATAGATGATTAATTCAAGTGCAACAGGCACTGAATTTGTAAATGAAACATTGAGGTGTAAAGTTGTTTGCCAGTAGCATCCTCTTCATTAGTTACAGATTTCTTTTACTGTGGAATTATTCCGATGGTTTTACTTCTATAGAAATTTTGTATCGAGTGATATTGGTGAATTGTAATGACAGAAGTCTGGGTTGCCTTTTATGGTTGAAATTTTCTGAAATGGGTAGTTTTGTCATTGGTTTGTACTTTGTTTCATTGCTTATTAAAATGTTTAAAACTACAAATTTAAAACACATTCTAACAAGTGGTGCTGTATTATACAAGGAATATAACTTAATACAATCAGGAAGGTGAATAAAAGAACAAATTCATGTATGCATTGCCCTAAAATGTGTGCAAGGAGTCTAATTAGAAAACTGCCCAAAGGTAAACCTAATCCTCCACTGGCCAGATGCATTTTCTATGAATGTGGGGTTTCATGCCGTCTCAATGGCAGAGATGTTTACTGGTCATGCTAAGTCTGTTTTCATTGCGAGACTGTATTGTTTAGCAAATGGCTGTCTGTGTTTGTAATGTTCTAGTTTAAGCTACTGTACACAGGGGGGAGAGAGGTTGCTATTCTACTTTCACTGAGCTGTAAGGCTCGCTCACCTAACCTAAAGTAAATTAAACTGTTTAGATTAACTTAAGCAACCCTTTTAAAGAAGGCACGTGGGCTTCTATTTTCTGAGGGCATGACTTTTACAGTAAAATGTGTGAAGGAGCAACAGATAAAGCAGGTTTATTTAAAAAAATTCCACCTTCACTTGCAGTTTAACTATATTACAAGGTATCTTTTCTTCCTATGCATTTAAATAATTGAAGGAAATGACTGGAGTGGCTTTCTTGGGGAGTGACCTACATGTGGGTGTGGTTTATAGGGGTGTTTCATGAGTATGGTATGGGTGGGGCTTAAGGGGGTGCCGGAGTACCACTTCGCCTAGGGCGCCATTTCAGCTAAGGCCAGCCCTGTAAGCAGGATATAACACATATAGCTAAGATTACTGCAGCAGTGGATATTCAAACATCTACTGTTATGGTAAGTTTGCTTAAACAACTGTACTTTTCCTTAGTTCATGGTATTCCTATAAAATGGAGACCTTAAATGCCTGTTTTAGGTGCCCCTGTATTGCCTGTAACTTGCAGAAAATAAGTCACAATCTGTTATTCTTCTTTCTTCATATGAAAATATATCTTGCCTGGTCATTCATTTACTACATTTGTGTTAAACTTTCTCCAATTTCATCCCTTTTAGTATATGTAATGGGATACCCTGATTGGCTGCCATATTCATTTTTTGGCCTTTTTAATATTATTGCAAACTTTTTTTTAGCAGTTTAATACCCCCTAAATTTTAAGAATGTCATTTTTCCTCCAGTATTACTGTATCCACAAGTGATTTTTTATAACTGATAATCAATACTTAGTTTGTTGTCCATCATAACACCTATATCTTGAAAGAGTGTAGTACATTTAGCCTGCCTTTCTTTAATGTTATATTTAATAGCATTATTTTTGCTTACCCAATTTCATGTTTGACCTTATCAATATTTATCATCATTGATTTTACTTTTTTGATTTGCCAATATTTTACAAAAAAATTGTAGCCCTACTTTGAGTCATCTGTTATGAATTTGCCTGTCTTTAAGTCATCTGCATGGAAACAGTAAAATATGTCTTAAGATATCTGGCTGTCAAACAAATAAATGCCAAAAAGGTACAGCCCTGATTCTGATTCTTGAGGTATGCCTTGTCAGTATCCCATTTCCTTTCCTAATCAGTGTCATACTGCTACTTGACAGAGCCTTTCAAAAGCCTCTGAGTGATCCAGCACATTTTTTGAAGGACCTATTTTAGGTAACTTATCTACAAACAACCTGTGATCTGCTCTTTCAATTGCTGAACTAAATTCAGTACATAATGCATCTGTCAATATGTTGGGTTCAGTACCTATTTGTTACAAAAAATGGCTGCAAGTTATTACAAAGCATTCCTTAACTTTGGCAGTTGATAGATGTTACTAAATCCTTTCTTACATAAATCATCTTATATATACTCCATTATTATTGAATTCATGAGAAGGCTAATAGGCTTGTAATTTTCTGGGTCCTCACAAGCCCCCTTCACCTTAAAGATTGTTGGACAGTATTTACTTTCCAGTCTGTTGGTATCGCATTCATTTCAAAGCAAGCTCTAAGAAACAGTCTTAATAGCTGAGGTAATATGTCCCTAAGTGTATTCAAGTTTTTAGCAGGTTAGTGTTTCCTTTAGTTAATGGTCATCAAAATGTAGTCAACGAAGTTTTCTTTATTACCAGACTTGTCAACATTTTGTACCTGTAAATCATCCCTTCCCAGTATCGTTCATCTCCCCTTTGTTGTCTTTGTAGTGCCCTTACATATAAATCATTTAAAACCCTCAAGTACAGGAGTCCACTCTGTGCTCTTTTACCATATTTCATTTATAGCTGATATGTCTATATTGATTGGTATTGGAACTTCTTTCAGCACCAAAGTTTGTTTTTTTAACTACAAACATTTAGTAATAAAAGCCTAATGCATTTCCCAACTGTGTACATTGCTGTGTTGGCATGCTGAGTAACCTGACAATCTCCCACTGTAAATCTAAGCAGGCCATTTGCTAAGATTCTCCTGCCTATCTCTAATCGGTATATATAATCTGTGATAAACATGTATGAGCCCATGAATAAAGTCAGCTGGCAGATAGCAGGCCCATCCTTTTGGTTGTACTGTTTTCCTGACGTACGTTTTGACACAATCTATTTTTCTGTTGTTTATGACTCTGTGACTGTCTCTGAAAACACTTTCAGAAAAAAAAACCATGTAATCCCAATTTTTAGAAATGAAAGTTATTAAATCTGTAATTTCCTTTACTACAAAATATGGATCCTTCAGACTAATGGCATTCATCCCCACATGCACCAAGTTTCAATCGCAGGTCTTATTACATATTAGAATTTTGTACAAGGCCTCAGTAAAGCTTTAATTTTAGCACCTAGTAAACACATAACCACTATTTCAAATATTCCCTTTGTGTTTTAAGAGTACATTCCTCCAGTTATCAAATCCCCTTTGACAAGTTCTGTTTTTCCATTTAGACTGATTTGCCATCTAACAGTTTCAGTACACGATACCCAATAAAATGTGGTAAAGGAATTTTCACTTCCTACTGAAAAGATGTTATGTTTTTCGTTTGTTTTTTCCTAGCTGTTTCCTTAAGCAAATGTGCCTTACTTGGTTGGAGGCTTTCGTTTTTCTCTGTTTATATTTTCTCTCTCTCTCCATACATGTGCAATATGAACATCAGAATATATCATACTACAACTGAAGTGGAATATCTAAGCAATCACAATGTGAAGTCATAGGCTTTGCAATACCTGCTAGTATAATATTGTCTAATGTCTTCCTGTTCAGTTGTGGTAATTTGTTGTGTTGATCCACGGTGGTAGTGATTCTGACCGGTTCGACTCTCAGCTCGAGCGTCTTCTGCGTGGAGACATGCGTGAATGGGCATACCTTCATTGAAGGTTGTGTGTTAGGGCTGGCAACTCAGCACATAAAAATCAACTGCCAATCATTAGCGGACCAGAGTTCCGCTGTGGCGACCCCTAATCGGGAAAAGCCGAAAGACACAACAACAACTGTATGTGCATTAGTGTTACTGTCACTCAAGCTGTGTGTTCATTGTTATGTCTTGTAGTGGGACCAAAGCAGTGTAATTTTGTTCAGCTTGTACTGCTGTGTATATCTGATCAACAATAAAATTTACTTTGACTTTATGAAATATGTGACCACCCTGAATGAGTGATGTTTTAGTCTCACCCGTTTCTGCATGAGTTCTCCTGTTGCTGATCATGACATTTGGTTAAAAATGCTGATTGTTTTCTTCCTTTTTAGTGATAGCTGTAATTAGTAATCTCACTCTCATTGTAATTCATTTGGATGTTGATCATTCTTTACTTTGTACCTACCTGCGACATTATGTACTCCTTCTAATTGCATTGTATTATCAGATGTTCCTTTGTCTGCGTTATCCACATCATTGACCTTGTGCCTGATGGCACTTACTGCCATGTTACTTCTCTTTGAAGTTAGAAGTTTTATCTCTTAATCTGTATCCCCTTCCCTGCCTTTACCGGGCATTTTATTTGATGATGTCAAGCTGCTTTTTGTCTTGTGTAGTTCCTTAACTGTTGTTTGTGTAGGGTACTTTTCCTTCTGGGGTGGCATGTTAAGGGCTTTCTTCCTGTGCCCTATGCTATCTTCATTTTCTTTGCTTGCAAAGTCTGATAATTTACTGACTTTACTGTGTGTATTACAGTCGTCTTCAGTTCTTATTTTCAGATATTTATGGAGACAATACTTATATTTAGTCAACTGACCATTTTCTTCATCTCCGTTTTCCTTACTGTGAACATAGTGTAATATGTATCCCATTTTACAAAGTTTTTCAAAGTTCAGCAGTGTATCTTATGAGATTCAGCAACACTGTCATGCACAAGCAATGCCTTTTCCATTAAACACCCTGCAGTCTGAAATACCCTTGTGGTAAACTGTATGCTAGAGTTTCAGCCTTCTATAGACAACTTAAGATGTCTTCATCAACAAGCTGAAAGCAGTTGCTAATGTTCATGTATGTAATGCATATTTTATTTATTTTACATTTGTTAACCAGGAAATTCCGACTGTACTAGGTCCATTTACAGTGGAGGCCCGGGGAGAAAAGCTCAACATTGTTTAGCAAAAGAAAAATATTTTTATGTAGAGTAGAACAAGTTAAACAAGAGAGAAATATTTTTATACTGACTGCAGTCAAGATTTGCAAGTCTGTAGTTGGCTGAGCTTTTAAATATGTCATTAGCCATTTGTATACAACACTGTTATGTCTGCTTACTTCTTAAATATCAGTTGTTAGAATTTGGCTTACTACTTTTATTGCTTTACTGGTCCAGTTCATTTACCTGTTGATAAATAAATAAATGTATAAATGCTTACATACATAAATAAGCTCATAAGCAAGCTAAATATGGTTTAAAGTCCCAGTTTGTAGTACATGAACTGTAATAAAGTCTGCTTGCTATGAGGGTTCACTTTTTGGCCATATCTTATATAGATAAAAAAATGTCATACAAGGAGATATAACATACACCCTTTCCTTGGAGTTTTTGGATTACAATTAGTAAGCTAAGTACATGTTGCAATACCCCAGGGCTTATCATTAGCTAGCTTATACACGACAAATTTTTTTTCCAATTAGAAATGTTGGAGGTGTTAACTGTACCTGGACTTGTTTATATTTTTCTTTTTTCAGATTGAAAGATTCTGGATGCAGAGCAATGCAGTGATTTCTGTTCTGGCTGGATTGGGACTGGCTTCAATGACATCTCTTCTTCAAAGCATATGTGGGAATAAGACTGTCCTTCAGTATATAGAATGGATATTCACTGTTGTTTTTATTACATATCTGGTTCGCCTGAATTACAGGTACAGTAAACTTTGTGATGCATTAATTGGTTTGCTTTAAACTGGTGTAGATTCATTGCTCCTCATCACACCAACTGTAAAGGTGGTGGGCCAACGCAGATGTTCTTTGTGTTTCACTGTTGCAGTCATCACCTGTGGATTATCCCTGCTGTGGTCGCCCTCACCTGGCCCGAATACCAGAGTCAGTGTTTTTCTGCGTCAACTGCTGTCACTTGTAGACTGACGTCAGGTTGTCAGTGCTATAAAGCAAGGCAGCTAATGCCATTACATCAGTCTTTCTTGCCTTGGAGCCTGTAGCAGAAGCAGTTCGCAAGTGTGCCGGTTGGTCGCTACCAGAGCTCGGATTACAGCTGAAAACGTCTAAAGCTAAGTACCCTTTTTCTTGCACTAACCGATGTCCCAAAAAGTTAACAGTTGTCTCGCCTGTGGAAAGCAGATCCCACACCGAGACTTCCATTCATACTGCATCACTTGTTTAGGCCTAGACCATGATATCCCCCATTGCCGGTTCTGTGCCCTCTTTAACACAAGAACCATTTGTCATAGAGCTCTTATTATAGACAGGTATTTTCGTCCTCCATCTTCACAAATGGTGTCCGTCAGCCAACAATCCGTAGACATTCCGAAAGAACATAGGGATAAAGATAGGGACAGACCACACAAGGCTAAGCTTTCCGACGACTCTTACCACTAAGCAGGTCGTCAGTTCTCTGGAATTCAGTGAGGCTCTTTCGCAGCCCCTGATGCCCGATACGATATCTATGCAGGCCTGTACCGAGACCTTTTCGGAGTCTGGTATGCCACAGAAATCTTCATCTTCCAAGCCTTTTGTTGTCTCTGCCTCGGTTGGGTCCGGAGCCGCAACACAGGCACCGGCTTCTGAGGAGGCCTTTTGCACTACCAATTCTAGATAAAAATGACGTCTTCTGATCCAACTACCATTTCTCTCGGACCGATGGATACTTTTTGGCCTAGAAGCCAGGCCACTCCTAGAAAATCTACCTCTAGCCACCATCTTACTCTGGCTCCACCACCCCAAGCCCAATTGCTTAAGATAGCAGAGGATCTAGGCCACAACTTCTAAAAGGAAAAGACACCCTTCTCCTGAACTAATGACAGAGCAGGATTCTGAGGAATCTGATTATTGAGATTTTGAAGAGGAACAACAACATCTGACTGCTTATGAGGATTCTGATGCAGAGGAATCCATTCCTTCTGCCTCCCCACCAGAAGACCTTTCCTTTGGGGAACCCCTTCACACCCTCAGGGAACATTTCCACTGGGAATCTCAGGACTTCCCTCAGTCTAAGAAAAGACTAAGAGTGTTTCTATACCTGCCCCAGCACAGACCTCTGGCCATCCCCCCTATCTTACAAGTGGTAGATGATGCTTTCCATGAATCCAGCTTAGCCCCTGACGCCTTTCCACCTGCTCTCAGTAAACCAGGCAGATATTACAGAGTACCAGATTCTCACAAATACCTGTACAGAAATCACATGATAAAGCTTCAGTGGTATCTAAAGAACCCTTGGTGTCAACACTCACAGTCTCTAGAGACCTCTCTCCCTCTGATCCCCTGTATAAGGGCCAAGTTTCTGTGGGCCTGTGCCAAGAACAAGGGTCTCCCCTTAATCCTCCACCCTACCGGGCAAACCATCACTGCCGACGCCTCAGACATTGCTTTGGGTGCTCACCTAGCAGGCAGGTGCACCCAAGGTTTTTGGGATGCCCAGCACCTTCTCTTACATATCAACCAGAAGGAAGTGATGGCAGTACAAAAGGCTCTGACATCCTTCCAACTCCATCTCAGGCCAGGGGTTCTTATCAAAACAGACAACACTGCAGTAATGTGGCACATCAACAAACAGGGAGGGACCCAGTCTTACCCTGTGTGCAGGCTAGCCATGAACCTCTGGCTGACTGCCTCCTCCATGGGATTACACCTAATAGCCCAATACCTACGAGAACAACACCCCAGCATACCACTTAAGCAGAAACTTACTGGACCCCCACGAATGGCAGCTCCACAGAAAGATCTTTTTTCAAATCACTCAGGAGTGGGAAAATCTGGAAGTGGATCTCTTTGCTTCGCACCTCAGCCACCCGCTAAATAAATTCTGTACCAGGGAGTATCATCACCTAGCATGGAAGGTGGATGCCTTGACCTTCCCCTGGAACTCTCTCTTCATGCATGCATTCCCTCCTCTGCCTCTTATTCCCAAGGTACTGATCAAGATAAGGGAGGAGGGACCAAAGGCCATTCTCATTGCTCCAGATTGGCACAGACAGCATTGGTACCCCTTGCTGCACAGCCTGACATCACAGCCTCCCAGGCAGCTTCCCCTGACCCCAGACCTCTTGACTCAAGGGGGGATGCTGCACCCAGACTTGCAGACTCTCAAACTGTCAACATGGCTAATACTCTAAAGGCAAGCAAGGGGCAGCTGTTAAGCAAACCTAGACATTAACACAGAGGCCAGAAGGCCCAGCACCAGAAAATCTTACGCAGGGAAATGGAAAAGATTCTGCTCCTAGAGCCAGTCCAGAGGGGCCAATTCCTCAGAACCTTCCATCCCTCTTATCCTGGACTGTCTAGCTGAGTTACTCAATAGTGGCCTCTCCTTCTCTTCTGTTAAAATCCATGCCTTGGCCATTTCAGCTCATTTCAATACAGACCAGCCCCTGTTCTCACATCCTTTGATTAAACAATTCTTCAGAGGAGCTTCTAATATCAGACCTCCCAGAAGGCCACCCACTCCAGCCTGGGACCTGAATTATGTTTTGGAAAAACTAACCTTACCATCCTTCGAGCCTGCTGCTTCAGCAGAACTGAAATGCCTCTCCTGGAAGACTGCTTTCTTATTAGCTATCACCTCAGCCAGAAGGGTTTCAGAACTTCAAGCACTGATGGCCATTGAGCCCTTCAGCATTTCTCATGCTGATAGGGTCTCCCTTAGGACTAATCCCTCCTTTATGCCCAAGGTGGTATCTAATGTGACTCTCAACCAGGCCATTCATCTGCCCACCTTCTTCCCTAACCCTCAAAACAAGGGGGAAAGAGTTCTGCACTCACTAGATGTACACAGACAGCTCAGATACTACCTGGACCATACTAAACCCTTCAGGAAAATGGACCATCTTCTTGTCAGCTTTGCCCCAGGGGCAGATGGGAAGCCCATCTTCAAGCAAACCATTTCCAAATGGATGTCACACTGTATCCATTTCTGCTATAGATTACATGGGAAACCACCGCCTAAGTCTATTCTTACCCATTCCACTAGGGCAGCCTCCACTTTCACAGCATTCCTCAGACGAGTTCCCACCAGGGACATCTTGGAAGCTGCCACCTGGACCTCGGTCCGTACCTTTACAAAGCATTACCACCTTCCTCTTTTCTCTAAGGCTAGGGCAGGGTTTGCCCCTGCAGTTCTGCAGGGCTTGCTTATCCATGTCTAGGTCTCCAACTAATCCTTCCACACCTTTCCTCAGCTTTGGAATCCTCCCACAGGTGATGACTGCAACAGTGAAATACGAAGAACATAGTAAAGTTGTGTACACTTACCATAAATGTAGATGTTTGAGTGTATTCGCTATTGCAGTCCTGGTTTCCCTGCCTCCTTCCCCCTTATATCCTCTTTCCTTAGGGAGACATAAGCTTCTTAGGGTGGTTTTTAGCCACCAGGACCACTTTGCCATATTTCCTTGGGCTTCTGACTGGTTAGGGCAAGAAAAACTGATGTAATGGAGTCAGCTGCCTTGCTTTATAGCACTGACAACCTGACGTTAGTCTACAAGCAACAGCAGCTGACACACAAAAACATTGACTCTGGTATTCGGGCCGACCAAGGGCTACCACAGCAGGGATAACCCACAGGTGATGACTGCAACAGGGAATACACTCGAACATCTATATTTATGGTAAGTGTACACAACTGTACTTTCTTTTCTCACATAATCAGTTCTGAAATCACCAAGTCATGGAAAAATGCTGTTTCCCATTTTCCTGCTGTAGTAACTGTGTAAAGAAAAATGTTTTTTTCTGAATCAGGGTCAATGAATTATGATTCAACCAACTTTATCTCCACATAAATGAAATGCTGCCTCACAGGCACCTGGTTCATCAGTTTGTTTCTTCACTGTGGTGCCGTGTGTATGTGTGGAGTGTGCATGTCCTCCCTTGTCCATGTGCATTTCTACATCAGGCTCTAATTTCCTTCTGCGTCTCAAAGACATTCAGTAACTGAATTCATGATCCTTCATATTGCCCAGTGATGTACATGCCATGTGCAAGTAAGTGTATGTTCCTACAGTGGGTTAAGGTCAGTTAAGGTTGGGTTTCTCTGCTAAGATAGGCTCTGGCTGTCCTTTTTCTCTGAGTTAGATTAAAGTACAACGGGATTCTGTTATTAAATGCTCAACTTCTCTGTCCTTATTCTCCCTGTTTACAGTCACTTCTTTGAATAAACAACAATACAACATTTAAAATATTTTAAATCAACCGTTTCTGTCTACTAGAAGAGTACATTAGCATACTGTGGTGGTTTCACTTCCAAAAAACTTTTTTCCCGCCCTAGAAAAGCTGGCTGCAGTCTCCAGTTCATTGATGTCATCAAGGCCAATGAATACAGGTAGATGTTCTTCGTGTTTCACTGTTGCAGTCATCACATTTGGATTATCCCTGCTGGGGTAGCCCTCGGCCGGCCTGAATACCAGTGACTTAGTATTTCTGTGTCGGTTGCTGTCACTTGAAGACTGACGTCAGGTCGTCAGGGGTATAAAGGAAGGCAGCCAACGCAATTGCATCATCTTTCTTGCCGTGGAGCCCGAAGCAGAAGCAGTTCACACGAGTGCCGGTCAGCTGCTACCCGAGTTTCATTTTGAAGTTGAAGTCTTTGAAAGCTAAGTACCCCATTGGGGATCCTTTTTTCTTGCACTAACCAATGTCAGAAAAAGTTAATAATTGTCTCACCTGTGGAAAGCAAATACCACAATGGGACTTCCATTCCTACTGCATCACTTGTCTAGGCCCAGACCACGATGTCCCTCATTGTCGGTTCTGTGTTTTGTTTAATGGCAGAACTATTCATCATTGGATTCTTATTGTAGCCAGATATTTCCGTTTACAGTCCTCGAATTCTGATATGGCTTCTGTAAGCCATCCGACAGCAGACCTTCTGACAAAAAGTAAAGATAAAGACAGAGACAGACCACACAGGACTAAACCTTCCGACGATGCTACCACCAAGCAGGTCGTCAGTCCACCGGAATTCAGTGAGGTGCTTTCGCAGCCCCTGATGCCTGCTTCAGTTAATTCGCAGGCCTCTACCGAGACCCTTTCAGAGTCTGGTATGCCGCAAAACTCTTCTTCATCTAAGGATCCTGCTGTCGTCTCTACCTTGGATAGGTCTGGAGCCGCTGTGCAGGCACCGGCTTCCGAGGAAGTCCTCGCAACACCGAATCCAGACATAAACCGATGCCTTCTTTCACGGCTGCCATTCTTCTAAACCACCCGAGTTCCTTAGACCCAAGGGTCGAACCACCCCCAAGAAATCGACTTCCAGCCATTGTTCGGCACCTGCTCCCTTGGCAAAGTCGCAAATGCTTAGAATGGCAGAGGACCTTATCATGCTGATTAGGGGAAGCCAAGCCACTCCCTCAAAAAGAAAAAGATCTGTCTCCAGAAGTTTTTTCTGAACAAGCGTCAGATGAATCTGATGCATCTGCTATGAAGACATGCAGCCCCTCTCTACATATCAGGATTTTAATGCAGAGGAATCTGTTACTTCTGCCTCTCCCCCAGAGGATTTTTCCTTTGGGGAAACCCTGCATACTTTAAGGGAGCATTTCAAATGGGAGAGTCAAGACTATCCACAGTCTAAAAAGAGAATCAGAGAGTTCCTGGACCTTCCACACCACCTTAGCCATCCCCCCAGTCCTAGATGTGGTAGATGATGTCTTCCTTGAATCCAGCTTGACTCCAAATGACCTCCCTCCTGCTCCCAGAAAGACAGACAGGTACTACAGAGTCCCTGACTCTCACAAATATCTCTTTAAAAACTGAACAGCGGACCCTGAGGTCATTACTCAAGGCCCAAAAGGGGTTAAAGCTACTTCAGCTAAGAATCCCACCCCCTCAGACAGAGATTCCAGAGGGCTGGACAGATGGGGTAAAAAAGTATACACCTCAGCTACTCTTGCTATCAGGGCACTCAATTTTCAGTTCCATATGCTTAAATATCAGCAGCGTACCTTGGAACTCCTTAAACAAAAACTTTCCTCCTTTCCTGCATGGGCAGAATCTAAAGATTTACAGGAATTAATGCACTCTGCTGGTCAAGTAACTAAACACACTTTACACTGGGGTTTTGACGCCCTAGAAGCTTCTTGCAGGACAGCAGTCACTGAATCTGTCATTAGAAGACTTGCATGGCTTAAGGAACAACCCCTGCCAGATCATGACAAATCTAAATTGTTGGATGCACCCTTGCACAAAGATTACTTATTTGGTACTAAAGCAGATGAGGCGTTAAAAAAGATGGAAGAAAAAGCAGAATCTATGCAGACTGTTAAAGATTTCTTACAGGTACAGCCCCTAGGCTCAGCTGGCATTTTCCTTCCAAGCACTGGTCCTTTCCTGCACCTAGTAAACAGATCCAGCCTAGGCCCCGTGGAAACAGACCTCCAAGACAGCAGTCCCATGAGTTGCAAAGATCTAAGCAGTGGACTGCCTCCACTTCAAAACCAGGGAGTTCTAAGCCACCCCTTTATGGCAGAAACTCACAGTGACTCACCCCCTACCTACCTCGCCTCTGCCCACCATCACATACCCCTAGGAGGAAAACTCTCCTTTCACTCAAGCACCTGGACTACCATTACCAAGGACCAGTGGGTTCTGAACATTGTGTCTCAGGGGGTGCAAATTCTCCTTCCACACCCTTCCAACCCCCAAAGGGTTCCCAGATCTACAACCAAATCAGTGGGCAGAGGCTCAAAAGGAAATCCATACCCTGATCTCATTGGGAGCAGAAAAACACATTCCTGCAGAGCAGATAGGCCAAGGCTTCTACTCCAGACTTTTTCTGGTACCCAGAAAAGAGGGCACCTGGCACCCCATCCTCGATCTGTCTATTCTAAACACCTTCCTGGTGATCCCAAAATTCAAAATGCTCACCCTCCAGCAGATGCTACCCATGCCGTCCAAGAACGCTTGGCTAGTCACCCTGGACCTAAAAGAGGCCTACCTCCACATTCCCATCAGGGAGTCCTGCAGAAAATATCTTCGCTTCAGGGCAGGATCTCAACACTTTCAGTTCTGTGCACTTCCATTTGGCTTATCTACTGCTCCCAGAGTTTTCTCAAAATTCCTGGCTCCGGCCATTGCTTTTTGCAGACAAAGAAATATTCAAATTTATCCCTACTTAGACGACTGCCTTATTCAGGCAGACAGCCAGGAAAAGCTGCTTAAAGACCTGGCCTTTGTAAAGGACCTACTAACCTCTTTAGAGTACACAATTAATGAAAAGAAATCCAAACAGGTACCCACCAAAAGGATAATCTTCCTGGGAACAAGTCTGGACACAGCATCCCAGATGGCATGCCTAACACCAGAGAAACAAAGTTTCCTATCAGATTACTTCTCTCAACTGGCCACCAGGCCCCACCTTTCAGCAAGGGAAATCATGCAAGCCCTGGGGTTCATGGCATCTTGCATACTCCTTATTCCATATGCCAGACTGCATATGAGGAAACTTCAATGGTAACTAAAGAGTCTTTGGTGTCAACACTCTCAAGATCTGGAAACTCTTTTACCTATTATTCCTTGAGGGAGGAATTTCTTTGGTGGGCAACAGCCTGCTCTCACAACAAGGGACTGCACTTTTCCCCACACCCCACTGCCCAGACCCTCACCACAGACGCATCAGACTACACTTGAGGTGCACATCTGGATAGCAGGTGCATACAGGGCCAATGGAACCCCCAGCAAATCCCTCTGTACATCAGTCTAAAAGAGATGATGGCTGTGCAGCACACCTTCTCTCTCCAGGGGTTCGGGTTCTCCTGATCAAAACAGACAGCACCACAGTGATATGGTACATCAACAAGCAGGGAGGGATGCACTCCAACCTGCTGTGCAGGCTGGCCATGACCCTTTGGTTCACAGCTTCTTCCATGCATCTACACCTGTTAGCACAATACCTGCCAAGCTCTCTCAACTCCCTGGCAGACCAATTAAGCAGAAAACTGTTGGACCCCCCCCCCCCCAAGGAGTGGCAGCTCAACCGAAACACCTTCATTCTAATAACTCAGAAATGGGGAGCCCCGGAGGTCAATCTCTTTGCCTGCCACACCAACCATCAGCTCAGCAAATTCTGCACCAGAGAGCATCACTGCATGGCATGGAAAGTAGATGCCCTGTCCTTCCCCTGGGTAAACCTCTTGGTCTGTGTCTTTCCTCCCCTACCTCTCATTCCCAAGGTTGTTGTTGTTGTTGTGTCTTTCGGCTTTTCCCAGTTAGGGGTGGTGCTGCGGTAGCATTGTCGCCTCACAGTAAGACGTTGTCCTGTTCGATTCTCAGCTAGAGTGTCTTCTGTGTGGAGACATGCGTGAATGGGCATACCTTCGTTGAAAATCGTGCGTCAGGGCCTGCAACTCGGCACGTAAAAATCTACTGCCAATCATTAGCGGACCGCCAAGGTACTGATCAAAATAAGGGAGAAAAAAACAAGGACCATTCTCATAGCTCCAGACTGGCCCAGACAGCACTGGTACCCCTTGCTGCGCAGCCTGTCCCCACTGCCCCCATGGAATCTTCCTCGGATTCCCAACCTCCTAACCCTGAGGGCAGGGGAATTCATGCACCCCCAATTGCAGATGCTCAGTTTGGCAGCTTGGCTTATAACCTGACCCCTGACCAATCTGCCTTCCTCATTAAACAGGTTCTGGATGTTATCCGAGAGGCCAGATGCCCTAGCACCAGAAAATCTTATGCAGATAAATAGAAAAGGTTCTGCACCTGGATCCAGGCTAAGGGAGCTAATACGGCACAGCCCTCCATCCCGCATTACTTAGCTGACCTACTACAAAATGATCTCTCTTTCTCCTCTATAAAAATTCACGCCTCTGCTATTTCCGCTTATTTTCCCACTGAGCAGCCTCTTTTTTTCACACCCTGTGATCAAGCAGTTCCTGAGAGGGGCTAACAACTTGAGGCCCCCCAGAAGTGCACCAACACTGACTTAGGACCTTAACTTTGTCTTGAAAAAGCTCACCCTGCCTCCATTCGAACCAGCTTCTTCCGCAGAGCTAAAATTTTTCTCCTGGAAGACAGCCTTCCTCCTGGCCATTACTTCAGCCAGAAGAGTCTCTGAGCTGCAAACACTCAGGGCAGTGGAACCCTTCATCATCTTCCATACAGACAGGGTATTCCTCAGAACTAATCCATCCTTCATGCCCAAGGTGGTATCCAGTGTGGCTCTCAACCAATCCATCCATTTGCCAGCTTCTTTCCTAACCCTCAAAACAAGGGGGAAAGGATTCTGCACTCTCTAGATGTGCACAGACAGCTCAGATACTATCTGGACAGGACTAAACCCTTCAGAAAATCTGATCAGCTGCTGGTTAGCTTTGCTTTAGGGGCAGAGGGCAAAGCCATCTCCAAGCAAACCATTTCCAAATGGATAGCACACTGCATCCATTTTTGCTACAAGCAACATGGCAAGCCTCCCCCCAAGGGGGTTAGGACCCACTCCATCAGAGCAGCCTCCACCTCTGCAGCATTCCTCAGAGGAGTCCCCACCAGGGACATCCTGGATGCTGCCACCTGGATATCTGTTCACACCTTTACCAAACATTACGACCTGCCTCTCTTTTCTAAATCCAGGGCGGGTTTTGCCTCTGCAGTCTTGCAGGGCATGCTAGCCAGCCCCTAGCTTCCTTGACTGCCTCCACCCATTTCCTCAACTTTGGGAATCTACCAAAATGTGATGACTGCAACAGTAAAACACGAAGAACATAGTACAGTTGTGTACACTTACCATAAATGTAGATGTTCGAGTGTCTTCACTGTTGCAGTCCTGGTTTCCCTCCCTCCTTCCCCCTTTTTTTCTTTTTGTTACCTTTCTTCCTTGTTGTTCTCTTTTCCTTAGAAGGGACATATTGGTATTTCTTTTACACTGGTGGGGTCCTGCCACCAGAGCCTGGCCTCCTACTTTGGGGGCTCCTGACCGGCTAGGGGAAGAAAAAGTGATGTAATGGCATCGGCTGCTTTCCTTTATACCCCTGACAACCTGACATCAGTCTTCAAGTGACAGCAACCAACGCAGAAATACTAAGTCTCTGGTATTCAGGCCGAGAGCTACCCCAGCAGGGATAACCCAAATGTGATGACTGCTGCAGTGAAGGCACTCGAACATCTACATTTATGGTAAGTGTACATAACTGTACTTTTTCTGACCATTTCCCTTCCCAAACTGACATCACCATGACCGTCCTAAAAACCCACCCATGCTGTGATGTCACAGCTCCGTGATTTTTCCCTTACCCATACAGTAAAGGCTATCTCAAGGAAATAGTATACGAGTCAAGTCTCCTGCTCTGAGCTGTCAGTCACAGCAGCTAACATCTGAAATTACCCTTAGCACTTTGACAGCTAGAGAAGTTAGGTGTGAAGGGGGATGGGAGATGACTCAAAGCAGTACAATTCAGGCTTCACAAAAGACTGCAATTTAGCCATTCTAAAAAGAAGCAGCAGTAAAAAGCACTTTGCAAGTCTGTTCTGTGGCATTTGCACTGTTTGCGTTTTATGTAGTCACTGAACAGCATGAAATGTTACTTAAAACTGACTTAAAGACAGTAGTGTATGCATGTAAAATCAATGCAGTGACAGGAGCTTTAGGAAGAAAGAGGCCTGCGTGATGTAATTTTTTACATACAAGCACTGCATTGTGGATCACTTAAAGATGCTAGACCCCATGTGGTCAGACTCAGAAATTGCATATAAAAATATTTAAAAACCCATAGTGGTGTTAAAATGTAGGAAACACCAAACCATGGTGAAATAAACATGTTTTTGAGTCAGTGGGTGAGATTCTCCTTTAAGCAATTAACTGGAGAATGAATCAGCAGTACATATGTCTTAAGGTAAGAATTTTCGTACTGCCTCTTTATGATTTTCAGTCCTTCATTAATTTTTAAATGATGTGTGGACACAGTTTCTGTTATACATATAGAAAGCACATAATTCTTGTCATCAGGTAAATGCTATGTGATCTGTTTAAACATGAGTCCTTCTCCACATATTTCTGGAAGTACTTGCTTTGCCTTTAAGCCATGATTTTTTTACTTTTCTCATATGATGTTCTTCGTGTTTCACTGTTGCAGTCATTACACTTGGGTAATCTGCTGGCAGGTTGCCCTCAGTCGGCCTGAATTCCAAAGTCTTGGGTCCTGCGTCGGTTGCTGTCTTCTTTTCCATGACGTCAGGTCATCAGGGGTATAAAACATGCAGCCGACGCCATTTTCTTTAGCCTTTCTTGCCGCGCGGTGCCCGAAGCAGAAGCATTTCGCAAGTGCTGGTCGGCTGACTACTGAAATATTCGAGTTTGAGTTTCAGAACCGAAGTCTTCACTAAAGCTAAGTACCCCGTTGGGGAAACTTTTTTTCTTGCTTTTTACCAATGTCTGAAAAAGTTAATAATTGCATTACTTGTGGGAAGCAAATACCTCATAAGGATTTCCATTTATACTGTATTCCTTGCCTAGGCCCTGATCACAACGTGCCTGGCTGTCGGTTTTGTGCTAGATTTAACCAACACACTATTAAGCATTGGTATATTTTTGCATCTAAGTATTTTGGAAACAGATTTAACTACCCAGAAATGTCATCGGATAGCAATCCGACTATTGGAGTACATAAAAAACGCAAAGAAAAGGACACCAAAACCGACAACGAAGCTTCTCCTAAGCCAGTCGCCAGTTCTCCAGTACTCAGTGAGGCGCTTTCGCAGCCCCTGATACCCACTACCTTCGAGTTGCAGGCCTCTACCGACACCTATATGGAGTCCGGCATACTCAAAATATTGGACTGACAGATGTATCTCCCTCGGATGGGTCCGGAGCCGCTGAGCAGGCCCCGGCTTCTGAGGGTGTATTCAGACCTCAACATTTTTATATCAAACCAACGAAAGCTGCAAAACCAAAGGCAAAGACACCTTCTAAAACTAAAGAAAAGACATCTGAGCCATGTGCACAGGCCTCTATGCCTAGAAAACAGATGATCAAATTGGCTGAAGACCTTATTACCTTGATCAGGGGTACCCATCCCCCTCCAGATAAGAGGCCTAGGCAAGACACTGACTATGAATCTTCAGATCAGATTTCTATTTCTTCTGATTCCTCTTCTGATCAAGAATTATCTTTACCTCCCTATGAGGATTCTGATGCTGAGGAATCTATTCCTTCTGCATCTCATCCTGAGGATTATTCATTTGGAGAAACCTTGCATACTTTGAGGGAGCATTTTCACTGGGAGAGTCAAGACTTCTCAGAATCAGAAAAGAGACTCAGGGATTTCCTTCTTCTCCCACAGCACAAGCCTTTAGCCATTCCCCCTGTTTTAGACATTGTGGATGATGTGTTTTCGGAGTCAAGCCTGACCCCTACCTCTGGCTCCCAGTAAGCCTGACAGGTATTACAGGGTCCCTGACTCTCATAAATTTTTATTTAGAAACCCTTCTGCTGATCCTGAAACTATTTCACAGGGTCCAAAAGGAGTTAAGGCCTCAACAGCAAAAAACCCTACCCCCTCCGACAGAGATTCAAGGGCACTGGACAGATGGGGAAAAAAGGTTTATACATCTGCAACCTTGGCAATCAGGGCCTTAAACTGTCAATTGCATATGCTTAAGTACCAACAACATGTTATGGGATTGCTGAAACAGAAAATTATTTTGATTTCAGAATGTGCAGAAAATAAGGAATTGCAGGAATTATTGCATGCAGCTGAACAAGTTGGAAAGCATAGCTTGCAATGTGGTTTTGATTCTTTAGAGGCCTCCTACAGGGCTGCAGTTACTGGATCTGTGATTAGGAGGCATGCCTGGTTAAAGGAACAAAATTTGCCTGATCATGTTAAAGCTAAATTGCAAGATGCACCTTTACAGCATGATTCTCTGTTTGGTATTAAGGCAGAAGAGGTGTTAAAGAAAATGGAAGACAAAGCTAAGTCTATGCAAACTGTTAAAGATTTCTTACAAGTGCAGCCACCTAGATTCAGTAGACACTGGCCTACAAAAAATTGGTCCTTTCCTGTGTCGGACAGAGCTCCAAGGGGCAAACCCAGACTCCCTAAGGGTTCCAGGTACCAGGCTCAAGACTCATACAGGCAAAGCAATGGGGCACATCCACCTCCAAATCTGGAGGAGATAAAGCAAACCTACAGAAAGCAATCCCAATGACTTCCCTCTGCCTACACCAAGCACTTATCTTTTGGCAGCACCCATAGGGGGAAAATTAGCACTTTTTGCTCAAAATTGGCAGTTAATAACCCAGGACAAGTGGGTACTAAACATCGTATCACAGGGATACAGATTCCATTTCCACACTCTGCCAATGACAAATGATTGGCCAGATCTGCCAAAAAACCAATGGGCAGAGGCACAGAAACAGGTTGGGTGGCCACGGTGGTGCAGCGGTTAGCATTGCCGCCTCACAGCAAGAGGTTCTCCGGTTCGATTCTCGGCTGGGGTGCCTTCTGTGCGGAGTCTGCATGTCCTCCCTGTGGTCACGTGGGTTTCCTCCAGGTGCTCCGGTTTCCTCCCACATCCCAAAGACATGCAGTAGGTGGATTGGACACTCTAAATTGGCCCTAGGTGTGAGTGTGTGCATGTGTGTGCCTTCTGTGGAAGGTTGGGCGCCGGGCTGGCAACTCAACACTGTAAAACTCCACTGCCAATCATGAGCGGACAGGTGATCTGCTGTGGCGACCCCTAACCGGGAAAAGCCGATAGAAGAAGAGGCACAGAAACAGGTTACGTCCCTCATGGATATGAGGGCCATTCAGGCAGTACCAGAACAGGAAAAAGGACAAGGTTTTTACTCAAGACTGTTCTTGGTGCCCAGGAAGGACAAAGCCTGGCTGCCAATACTGGATTTATCGATTTTGAACACATACCTGGACATTCCAAAGTTCAAAATGTTCACTTTGCAACAGCTTCTGCCCATGCTGGGCAAGAATGCTTGGCTGGTGACTTTAGAGCTAAAAGAGGCATGTCCCAATAAGACAGTCGTGCAGAAGATACCTCAGATTCAAGGCTGGATTAATGCATTACCAATTCTCTGCACTGCCCTTTGGCTTATCTACTGCACCCAGTGTCTTTACAAAGTGCCTGGCACCAGTAATTGCATTTTGCAGACAAAGACGTATTCAAATATATCCTTACTTGGACGACTGTCTCATTCAAGCAGAGAACAAGGACACTCTTCTACGACACCTGGCATTTGTGAAAAGGCTTCTAACATGCCTAGGGTACACAGTAAACGAAAATAAATCACAACTGGTACCCTCTCAAAAGACAACATTCCTGGGTGCAAGCTTGAATACAACTGCCCAGATGGCTTACCTCACGCCAGATGAACAAAGGCAACTGACTACTTACTTCAAACTGATGGCAACAAAAACCCAGTCTTCTGCAAGACAAATTCTGCAGGCTCTGGGCTTCATGGCATCCTGCATCCTACTAATTCCATATGCTAGACTGCATATGAGGAAACTTCAATGGTACCTAAAAAGTTTATGGAGTCAGCATTCACACAGTCTGGAAACAATGATTCCTCTCATCGCCTGCCTGCAACAGGAGTTTCTATGGTGGGCAAAGGCCTGTCACCAAAACTTGAGACGGCCCTTCATTCTACCCCCTGTCAGCAAACCTTAACAACAGACTCATCAGATTATGCCTGGGGGAGCCACATGGCAGGAAGATGCATGCATTCAGGACATATAGGCACCAAATCAAATGCATCTACACATCAACCAGAAAGAGATGCTAGCTGTTCAAAATGCCCTAACAGCCTTCAATGACTTACTTCATTCAGGACAACTACTGATAAAAACGGACAACACCACAGTCATTTGGTATATAAACAAGCAAGGGGGCACACACTCATACCCCCTTTGCAGATTAGCCATGGCACTGTAGGACACAGCTTTGGCCTACCAAATAAATCTTCAAGCTCAATCCCTGCCAGGAAAACAAAACAATCTGGCAGACGATTTAAGCAGAAACCTTATGGATCCTCACGAGTGGAAACTAAATCCACAAGCCTTTAGCATGATAGCAGAGAAATGGGGGAGCCCAGACATAGATCTACTTGCCTCTCCTCAAAATTATCAACTGAAAAGATTCTGCACAAGGACTTATCACAGACAAGCATGGAAAGTGGACGCCCTATCCTTCAGTTGGAAAAAACTATCAATTTACGCCTTTCCTCCTCTGCCTCTTCTACCCAAGGTCCTCGTAAAAGTCAGACAAGAGAAGCCAAAGATGATATTAATTGCCCCGGACTGGCCCCGCCAATACTGGTACCCAATCCTAAAGAACTTGTTGCAATACCCAGCCTGGACCTTGCCTCAAAAACCACAACTACTGTCCCAGCAAAACAATCAGATCCTGCACAATCAACTATAGACTCTGAACCTGGCAGCATGGCTAATCCTGTAATCTTACAGACGACACCTCTCAGTAAAGCTGTGATGGATGTCATTTTGGAAGCCACAAGGCCTAGTACTAGAAAATCTTATGCTGACAAATGGAAGAGATTCTGTGCTTGGAATCAAGCACAAGGAACTGATACAGCAGAACCGCATATTCCTCAGATATTACAATACTTAACTGAGATGCTTGACAAAGGCCTATCTTTCTCATCAATCAAAATCTATGCCTCTGCCATTTCGGCTCATTACAATACTGAGTCACCAATCTTTTCTCATCCTTTACTAAAGCAGTATCTTAGAGGAGCCAAAAATGTAAGGCCTCCTAGAAGATCACCATTACCTGCTTGGGACCTCAATTATGTGTTGGAAAAGCTCACCCTGCCTCCATTTGAACCAGCTTGCTACCGCGGGATATAAAGTTCTTATCATGGAAGACAGTTCTGCTACTAGCAATTACTTCAGCAAGAAGAATTTCAGAGCTACAGGCCCTCATGGCTGTGGAGCCTTTTATCATATTTTACCCAGACAGGGTGTCTCTGAGGACAAATCCTACTTTTATGCCCAAGGTCGTTTCCAGTGTGGCTCTTTACCAAACAATTCATCTGCCAACTTTTTATCTAAATCCGCAGAACAAAGAGGAGAAAATTCTGTATTCCTTGGACGTACACAGACAGCTAAGATTTTACTTGAGCAGGACTAAAGCTCTAAGAAAAACTGAGCAATTACTAGTGTCATATGCTGCAGGATCAGATGGAAAGGCTATTTCAAAGCAAACTATTTCAAAGTGGATAAGCCATTGCATCCGTTTCTGCTACTTACACCATGGCAAACCTGTGCCCAAGGGCTTTAGGTCTCACTCCACCAGGGCTGCAGCTACTTCAGCAGCCTTTCTCAGAGGAGTACCAACCAAGGGCATTCTAAAGGCTGCTATTTGGAGTTCTGTTCACACCTTTACAAAGCATTACCATTTGCCTCTCTACTCTAAGTCCAGGGGAGGCTTTGCCATTGCTGTGCTGCAGGGCCTTATAGCCTCACCTAATGCTGTTTAGCTCCAGCCTCCCAACCATAGCTTTGGGATTCTACCCAAATGTAATGACTGCAACAGTGAAACACGAAGAACATAGTACAGTTGTGTACACTTACCATAAATGTAGATGTTCGAGTGTATTCACTGTTGCAGTCCAGGTTACCCTCCTGCCATCCTCCTGTCATTCTACAATTTATCTTCCCTTCTCTATCTTCTACAACCTATGTGGTGTATTTGCTTGTAGATGAAAGTAAAGTTTATACTGATGCATGCATGTATATATATAAATATTTAGAATATTGCTATCTTTTTGGGGGCACCTGACATCGGGGGCAAGAAAATCTAAAGAAAATGGCGTTGGCTGCAAGTTTTATACCCCTGACGACCTGACGTCATGGAAGAGAAGACAGCAAACAACGCAGGACCCAAGACTTCAGAATTCAGGCCAACTGAGGGCAACCTGCCAGCAGATTACCCAAATGTAATGTCTGCAACAGTGAATGCACTCGAACATCTACATTTATGCTAAGTGTACACAACTGTACTTTCTTTTCATTATTTTTTTGAAAGTTAAATTGTTCATTAGTAGCAAAGAATGTAAATCTTCAGTCAGAGTTACAGTGCTTCTTATAGTACAGTACTGTAAAATATCCCGTGATTTTCAACAAACACACTGCCTAACTGGCATTCAGATTCTAGATCCCTATGACTGTCTGGTAGTCTCTCAAAACTTCAGACTCCTCCCTTTGCATGTCTGTGAATGTGAAGGACCAGTCAGCTGCCAGAGCATGATAGCCCTTCACAGCCGCAGACAGCAGCCCTCAGTTTTTTTCTGGTACCACTGGAAGAGAAGGATCTCTGAGAAGATTACCTTTTTTTGGCAATTTTGGTCTCCGGAGCTCAGATAAGAAACTCAATAGTTTATTTTATTCTTCCCTCTGCCTTTTCTATTAGTGCTTTTGTAATGTTATAATTTTTTGTGAGAACATGCATTTTTGTAGTATTTTATTTCCTGTTAAGAGTGAAGGATTATACTGTGTGTTGTAAGCTGAATACTAGTTTCTCAAGGGTTTATAACACTTTCTAAGTGTTTTATGATGTTTTGTGGAGGCTTGACAAACTTTCTGTACTGAGGCCATTTTTGTCAAGGTCTCCCATTGACTTGTACTGCCATAATCGGTGTAAATTGCAGCCGGTATTTGCATTGATTTAAGGTATTATCATTTGATAGAAAAACTTGCTGTTTTCACATTTTATTTTCTTCATATCTTTGTATGAAAAGATAAACGAAGTAATTTAATAATAATCTAAATAAGTATTTCAGTTAAATTGTGATTTTATGCCATTTTATTTATGAACCATTACTGACAGAATTTTTATTAAGTTTATGCTTAATTCCTTGTCTAAGACTATTTTTTATTGGGTTTATTATTTTTGGGCTAATTCTAGCCCTTATTGTTTAAAGTTTGAGTCTTTTGGGGATATTTATTGGCACAATTTTGTTTATTGAACATGTCTGAGAGGAATTTTTATTAAGTTTATTCCTAACTCCTTGTCCAAAACTATTTTGTATCATGTCTATTATTTCTGTGCTGTTTCTAGCCTTTATATTTAATTTTGGGGTACTTTGGGACATATATTTGTGCCTTGGCTGGTTTACTGGAATAAATGTCATTTTACTTAGTGCAGTACTTGGAATAGTATCCCTGTTGCAATAGACTGCAGTTTATGGTTTTAAGGGATAATAGTGGGTTTTGTCCATTTATTTACTGGACTGAACGTGCAACCAGTATTTGTTATTGATCTGGCTAGAAATGTGTCCCATTATTTGATGAACTCTGATACTTTGCGACCCCACTACCCTCAGCTGCACCTTATACACCTAAAGCTCATGCTAATAAATCACAAAATATGCCTCAGCCTAGGGCTTGTGACAGGTTATCGGACCATTCAGGTTCTGTTTTCTCCTGGTCCCCTAGTGTGGGCTGTGGTACCACAACTCTGTTTCAATTGCCTGTTTAAGGTGTGAGTGAACTCTTTAGGTGCAGAGGAAGTTAGGAGTACAGATTCAGTTTCCAGAATTTATATTTCTTCTTTTCCATATTCTCCCACTGGTGTAGAATATGCAAAAAAAAAAAAAAAAGTAAGGGAGACTTAAAGCCTCAAACAGTAAAAAATCAAGTTTGGAAAATGTGGCTACTAAACCTAGAGTCATGTGGAGCAAATCTCTGTGGACAAAATGTTTGAATCAAAATTTAACACAGTCAATTATTTAACCACGAGATCAATCATTTGGATATTACTATATGCAAAGATACGGACAAATAAAAGTTTGTTTCAAACATTTTTCATAGAGTCTTTTTCTAATGGTTATTTGCACTTCCATAGCTGTCCAACACCCATAATGATAAGGTAATCCAGCATGGAGATAGGATGAAAAAATGTGTCATGTGCTCTCAGGATCCCTTTATTTTTTAGGGGAATGAAGTTAGTTTGCAAATTTACAGTTTTAAGAAGGAAGGTTTAGTAATAATGCAAAGATGCTTCAGTTGTTACGCAGCTTAGGTGGTCTACATTGCCAATTCGTCAATGTGCCTGGCTTTTTAAATTGGTAAAACAGAGTGAGCTTTTAGAGATTGTGTATTCAGAAATGTTTATGTGATAAAAAGGAGGGACAAAGCAAATATCTTATATAGGCATCTTGAGAGTTGTGACAAGTTTATACAATTACAATTTTTTGTCATTAAGAAAGTGATGGCAAATGAGAAAGGTGGTTGCTGGCAGGACTTGTTGGAATATCATGAATTAAGATGGCAATTGTATTTATCTTGTGTTTTGAAAATGGATGAGGTTTTCTATGTGGTATCGAAATAGAAATAGAGAGTCCATTGCAGTCAGTATCGCTCTGGTCTTGAAAATTTTCAAGATACATCTGTTAAGGTGCATTTAGTGGCCATCTCTGTATGTCTACCTGTGAACCCTCCTTTTTCTTCTTCTTATCATTTTGTCAAACAGTTTATAATGAGGAAATTTCTCCTTTGTGGGATCTCTATTCTTCTTCTTCTTCTTATTTTGGCTGCTGGTCGCCACAGCGGATCATCTGTTTCCATTTCTTCCTGTCCTCTGCATCTTGCTGTCACAGCAATCACCTGCATGTCCTCTCTCACCATATCCATAAACCTTATCATAGGCCTTCTTCTTTTCCTGTTACCTGGCAGCTTCATCCTTAGCAGCTTTTTCCCAATATACTCTGCATCCCTCCTCAGCACATGTCCAAACCAATGTAATCTTGCCTCTCTGGCTTTGTCTCCAAACCTTCCAACCTGGGCTGACTCACTAATATACTTATTCCTAATCCTGTCCACCCTTGTCACACCCAGTGCAAATCTTAACATCTTTAACTCTGCCACGTCCAGCTCTGACTACTGCCTTTTTGTCACTGCCACTGTCTCCAACCCGTATAACATAGCTGGTCTCACTACCCTCTTGTAGACCTTCCCTTTCACTCTTACTGGTACTCGTCTGTCACAAATCACTCCTGACACTCTTCTCCACCCACTCCATCCTGCCTGTACTCTCTTCTTCACCTCTCTTCCACACTCACCATTACTCTGAACTGTTGATCCCAAGTATTTAAACTCATCCACCTTCGCCACCTCTACTCCCTGCATGCCCACCATTCCTCTGTCCTCCTTCTCATTCACACACATATATTCTGTCTTAGTCCTGCTGACCTTCATTCCTCTTCTCTCTAGAGCATATCTCCATCTCTCCAGGGTCTCCTCCACCTGTTCCCCACTCTCACTAAAGATCAAAATGTAATCTGCAAACATCATAGTCCACGGGGACTCCTGTCTGATCTTGTCTGTCAACCTGTCCATCACCATTGCAAATAAGAAAGGGCTCAGAGCTGATCCTTGATATAATCCCACCTCCACCTTAAACGCATCCGTCACTCCCACCGCAGACCTCACCACTGTCACACTACCCTCGTACATATCCTGTACCACTCTTACATACTTCTCTGACACTCCCGACTTCCTCATACAATACCACAACTCCTCTCTAGGCACCCTGTCGTATGCTTTCTCTAAGTCCACAAAGACAGAATGCAACTCCTCCTGAACTTCTCTGTACTTCTCCATCAACACTCTCAGAGCAAACATCACATCTGTAGTGCTCTTTACTGGCATGAAACCATACTGCAGATCACTAATCATCACCTCCCTTCTTAACCTAGCTTCCACTACTCTTTCCCATAACTTCATGCTGTGACTGATCAATATAATCCCTCTGTAGTTACTACAGCTCTGCACATCACTCTTATTCGTAAAAATCGGTACCAAAACACTTTTTCTCCATTCCTCAGGCATCCTCTCACTTTCCAAGATTTCATTAAACAATCTAGTTAAAAACTCTACTGCCATTTTACCTAAACACCTCCATGCTTCCATAGGTATACCATCTGGACCAACAGCTTTTCCATTCTTCATCCTCTTCATAGCTATCCTTACTTCCTCCTTGCTAATCCACTGCACTTTATGATTCACTATCTGCACATCATCCAACCTTCTCTCCCTCTTATTCTCTTCATGCATCAGCCCCTCAAAGTACTCTTTCCATCTGCTCAACACACTCTCCTCGCTTGTGAGTATGTTTTCCTCATTATTCTTTATCACCCTTACCTGCTGCACATCTTTACTAGCTCAGTCCCTCTTGTCTAGCCAATCGATACAGGTCCTTTGCTCCCTCCTTAGTGTCCAACCTTTCATACAACTCTTCATACGCCTTATCCTTAGCCTTCGCCACCTCTCTCTTTGCCATGCACCTCATCTCCTTATACTCCTGTCTACTTTCTTCATCTCTCTGACAATCCCACTTCTTGTTTGCCAACCTCTTTCTCTGTATACTCTCCTGTACTTCTTCATTCCACCACCAGGTCTCCTTGTCCTCCTCCCTCTTTCCAGATGCCACACCAAGCACCTTTCTAGCCATCTCCCTTACTAGCTCTGCTGTAGTTACCCAGCTATTTGGTAACTCTTCACTGCCACCCAGTGCCTGTCTTAACTCTTCCCTGAACTCCGCTTCACAATTACCCTTTTTCACTTTCCACCATTTGATCCTTGGTGCTGCCCTCACACTCCTCCTCCCCTTCTTGATCACCAATGGCATCCTACAAACCACCATCCTATGATGCCTAACTACACTTTCCCCTGCCACCACTTTCCAATCTCCTTCAGACTGGCCCTGCTACATAAAATGTAATCCACCTGTGTGCATCTCCCTCCACTCTTGTATGTCACCCTATGTTCCAGAAAAAAATGCCCTTACTACCTTTTGCACCAACCGCTCAAGCTGATCTTAAGTTCTTATTATGGAAAAAATGTTTTGCTTATTGCTGTGACATCTGAGACGCTGGTTTCTGAGCTGCAGCTGTCATGGTGAGGACTACCTTTCCTGATTTCTACAGAAATAGGGTTGCGATATGTACTAGCTCTTCTTTTATGCTGTGGGTGATTTAAGAATTCATCCTCAAGTAGTATATTTTTTCCCTGGGTTCTGTTAGACCCGTAGAATTAAAGAATGATGATGCTTTGTACCTTGCATGTGCAATGGCAGCTCAGATCCTACTTTGACAGGACAAAGCCCTTTAGGAAGGCCAAAAGGCTTTTCACTTTCTTCTCTGTGGTATAGAAAGGCCAGTCTGTCTGTAAGCAGTTCATTGCACATTGTTTGTCCTCTGATATTGTTTGTTTTTACATCCACCGTAGCGAGGCAAATCCAGGCAAGGTAAAGACACATTCCACTACGGACGTTTCCTGTTCAGTAGCATTTTGGTAAGGGGTGGAATCTAGAAGTTTTCTGGAGGTAGCATCTTGGTCCTCGGTCCATACCTTACGAAACACTACAAACTGGATGCCTTTTCGAGATCTAGAGCAGGCTTTGCTAGGACCATTCTCCAGGAGCTTCTTGATGCGTATCCTTCCTCCCCATCAGGTTGGGTAAGCTTTGGGAATCTGTCAGAATGCCAGTAAGGCAGTGCATTTGTTGACCATGGTACAGATGCATGCGTTCCACCTACTTGTAACTGTAGATGTTCATAGCACACACTGCCTTATTAGTAGTACCATCCCACCACCCCCCTTTAGTTGGATGTGTATAGTTAGTGGTTGCTGCCGTTTTTTGTTAGCAGCTATTGTTATGTGGTTGTGGTTTTGTGTGTGTGTGTGTGTGTGTGTGTGTGTGTGTGTGTGTGTGTGTGTGTTGTCTTTGGTTTGGAGCAGTACATTGTTTGCAGATCTTACATTTTCCATCTGCTCTTCCTTTTGGGCCCTTGGAAAAAACTGAGGGCTGCTGTCTATGGCTATGGAGGACTGTTCTGCACTGACAATTGACTGGTCCTTCACACCACAGATATGAAGAGGGAGGAGTCTGAAGCTTTGAGAGAGTGCCAGAGAAAGGACAGCAGGGCACTTCACCCCAAATGCCAGTAAGGCAGTGTATTCTATGAACATCTTCTATTATAGGTAAGTGGAACTTGAGTAACTGTGACAGCTTTGGACTGCAGTGCCAAATATGCCATACAGGAGAAGCCATGGTACCAGACAACTTTGGGTAAGTTCACACAGTGGGTTAGGCAGAGGTATTGAGATTTATTAGTGTAGCATGTCCTGGAATACCATTATCCTCTCCTTTCTTAATGAGACCCCCCACACACACCTTCAGTCCCTTGGTGTTGTGAGGTACTGAATTAGGTTTGCATCTCTCAGTGTCATTCCCGGAGGCAGTGATGGTGAGACTAAGATGGCAGAGGCACTCTACTATGCTACTCTAATCTTTATGGAATTCAGACCCCTGAGTGCCAAAGCAGAAAAGACTGAATTAAGTTGGAGCTGGTGGATGTCTTGCTTGTTTCAGCTATATTTACTTGCATTGTTCAAAGACTCCGACTCCATGAACAGAGTAGCTCATCTGAAGGATTAATGCTTTTAAAGCAAAAAAAAAAAACTGAAATATCATTGACAGGAAGAGGATGGTTATATGGGATGGAATAGAATGATAAATGTTTTAAGTTCTGCTTTTAGTAATTGTAAACCATAGAAATATATCACAATGAGCATAAATGTTTCCTTGAAAGACAATAAAAAAGACCTTGTCAGTTTTGCTTCCAGTTACAGTATTCTTGATTGGCTTAGTAAGCCCTGAAGCATTTGTGCTGGACAGAAAAAAAACTACTGAATAATATCTGGAGATTAATGCCACTGTGCAGAACTTTGACTAAGCTGTGTGAAAAATGTTCAAAAGACAGAATCACAAATGAAAAACTATTAGAAAAAAATTCGTAATTAAAGAGAGTTGGAGTTAAACAATATACACTGGGATTCAGAAAAGAGTGAAGCACTACACGATTGACTGTTCTTTCTTTTTCAAACTTTGTGTTTCACTGAATGGGGCTAAATAAGCCCCAAAACTAAATATCATTGCACCCAAGTTCATAGGTAGGTACTAGGCTATCTGCCCGAGGGCATTTATAAGCCTAGCCAGAGTGTGTCAGCTTTCGCTGCCCCATTGATTAATCAACTGTGCCTCTGTCAAGAAGAGCCAATGAAGTGATCCCAGGAGTGTATTTTCTGTTACCCATCCACTCGTCAAGGTTTCTCTTGAAGAGTGTTAGTGAGGGGCTCTGCCTCATGTAGTTAGGAATTTTGTTCCAAAGCATGGGGAGTCTCTGTGATAGGAATCTGTCCCTCCACCATGTTCTATTTATTGTTGTGGTGAGGTTTAGCTCACTAGAGCGAGTGGCTCGCAGTGACTTGGATTTCTTTAGGTGGAGCATGTCCATCAATTCTGAGTTGGACATGGTTTTGTAAGTCAAGCAGAGATCACCTCTGAGTAAGCGATATGCGACTGAGTACAGCTGGAGTTTTTCCAGTCTGGCTGCATAGGACATATATTTGAGGCCAGTAATCCTCTTGGTGAGGTACTTTTGTGGTCTTTCCAGCTGTTGGAAGTGTCTTGTGAGGTACATCCCAAATGGGGCATTGTACTCTATGATGGGTCTGATGAGTGACGAGTAGAGGGGCACTATAACCTCTTTATTTCTAGATGTGAACCCTTTAGTAATTAGATGGGCTACATAGTAGGATTTCCTAACTACTTTGGCAATATGATTGTCAAAGGTGAGATTACTATCTACCTGGATCCCCAGATCTCTTATTACCTCTTCTGTATTAAGGGGGCTGCCACCTATGTGGTAATTCATGGGTGTTTTGTTTTTCCTAAACGGGATGACTGTGCATTTTTTGGCATTTGACACCAGGTGTCCGTCTCAGTAAGGCCCTTTTGGAGAATGTCTGTGTCAGCCAGAGAGTCAGTTATGGCTCCCAGTTTGCAGTCATCGGCAAACTTGGTTAGCCATAGTCCTGTGTTTGCCTGTACTTCTGAGAAGTATATGCCTAACAGTAGGGGTCCCAGGACCGAGCCTTGTGGGACACCACTTGTGACTGGTTTAGAGTCAGACCTGGAGCCCGTTTTCTTACGGTCTGAGTTCTGTCTGTAAGCCAATTGGCAACCCATCTCGTGACGTAGGGGTTTATGTTCTGGCTGGTGAGTTGTTCTATAATTTCCGAGTGGGGAATGGTGTCAAAAACATTGGCGAGGTCAAGGTAGGCTGTGTGAACTACCTTCCCCTCATCTATGGCCTTGGTGACTGTCTTGAAGAAGTCAACCAGGTTTAGTAGGCATGATCTGCCCTTAACAAAGCCGAACTGGGTCGGGTCAAGTGTTTGGAGGTTCTCAATGTCTTTGTTAATGAGTTCCATGATGATGTGCTCCATAGCCTTGCAGACCAGGCTAGTCAGGCTTATGGGGTGATAGTTACCAGGGTCAGCTGTGGCCCCGCCTTTGTGGAGTGGAATAACCATTGCTGTGCACCATTCTATGAGCACGTAGCCTGTGGAGAGGCTGAGGTTGAACAGTGTGTTTAGGTGGGGGGTTAGTTCGTTTTGTAGTTCATGCAAGATGCATCCTGGGACACCATCTGGCCCCATTGACATGTATTTGAGGCCAGTAATCCTCTTGGTGAGGTACTTTTGTGGTCTTTCCAGCTGTTGGAAGTGTCTTGTGAGGTACATCCCAAATGAGGCATTGTACTCTATGATGGGTCTGATGAGTGACGAGTAGAGGGGCACTATAACCTCTTTATTTCTAGATGTGAACCCTTTAGTAATTAGATGGGCTACATAGAAGGATTTCCTAACTCCTTTGGCAATATGATTGTCAAAGGAGAGATTACTATCTACCTGGGTCCCCAGATCTCTTATTACCTCTTCTGTATTAAGGGGGCTGCCACCTATGTGGTAATTCATGGGTGTTTTGTTTTTCCCAAACGGGATGACTATGCATTTTTTGGCATTTAGCTTGAGACCATAACTTTGACACCAGGTGTCCATCTCAGTAAGGCCCTTTTGGAGAATGTCTGTGTCAGCTAGAGAGTCAATTATGGCTCCCAGTTTGCAGTCATCGGCAAACTTGGTTAGCCATAGTCCTCCTGTGTTTGCCTGTACTTCTGAGAAGTATATGCCTAACAGTAGGGGTCCCAGGACCGAGCCTTGTGGGACACCACTTGTGACTGGTTTAGAGTCAGACCTGGAGCCCGCTTTTCTTACCGTCTGAGTTCTGTCTGTAAGCCAGTTGCAACCCATCTCGTGACATAGGGGTTTATGTTCAGGCTGGTGAGTTGTTCTATAATTCCCGAGTGGGGAATGGTGTCAAAAGCATTGGCGAGGTCAAGGTAGGCTGTGTGAACTACCTTCCTCTTATCTATGGCCTTGGTGACTGTCTCGAAGAAGTCAGCCAGGTTTAGTAGGCATGATCTGCCCTTAACAAAGCCGAACTGGGTTGGGTCAAGTGTTTGGAGGTTCCCAATGTCTTTGTTAATGAGTTCCATAATGATGTGATCTATAGCCTTGCAGACCAGGCTAGTCAGGCTTATGGGGCGATAGTTACTAGGGTCAGTTGTGGCCCCTCCTTTGTGGAGTGGAATAACCATTGCTGTGCGCCATTCTGTGAGCACGTAGCCTATGGAGAGGCTGAGGTTGAACAGTGTGTTTAGGTGGGGGGTTAGCTCGTTTTGTACTTTGTGCAAGACGCATCCTGGGACACCATCTGGCCCCATTGATGCTGTGCTTTTGGCTTTTGAAAGGGCTGTTATTGTGCCAAAAAAATGCTGATGCTGACTCTACAGCATGCCTGGCAATGCTGGGTAAGTGGCTGGTAACTCTCACCCTTGAGGCATACACCATGTCCCAATCAGACAAAGTTGCAGAAAGTACCCCCAATTTTCTGCTCAAGCAGGAGCATTATCAATTCTCAGCATTGCCCTTTGGCTTATCTTGGCTTACCCAGAGTGTTCCACCAAAATGCCTGGGCATCACAGTATGCACATTGCAGACTCAGGGGGGCACATACCCTTACCTGGACGACTGCCTTATAGAAGCGGACAGCCAACAAAACTTGTTAAAAAAAACTCTATGTCATCATTCACCATTGCAGGCTGGATATACAGTATCAAATACTCATCAAGTGTCTCATTATCCCAACAAATACCTTCCTGGGTGCTACACTGACACAAACACCCAGATGGCGTTTTTTCATCTGTGCGTCTGTGAATTCCAGGACACTACACTTTTCCGGTATTGTTGTGGGTCCTTTTGGGGGTGAGAGGGGGGTGAAGTTCACACTGAATCTATCTGCCAGGATGTTGGCAATATCAGTGGGTTCAGTATATTTTGTGCTATTTTGCACTAGCTCAGAGCATATCTGCGAATTGCCACTTAGATTCTTGACATAGCTAAAGAAGGCTTTGTGGTTATCTTTCGAATCCTTGGCTATTTTTCTTTTGAAGTTAGCCTTGGAGGATTTTATGAAGGACCTTAGTTTCTTACTGATACTGATCAGGGATATCTTTCCTTCTTGGGATTTGCTTTTTTTCTGAACTAGTTTCCTCCTTCTGTTGTATAGCCTGTTTATGGCAGGGGTCCACCAGACTGGTTTCCTTCTCTTAGGGGAGTTAGTCTTGGTTTTGCTAGGGATGGCATGATCCATGCATCCTTGTAGGTTCTCATAGAGTGCATTTGTAAAGGTTCCAACATCTTGGGCACTGTTATCCTTTAACATGGGGGCTGTAAAACTTACCACCTCTGTCTTAAGTAAGGTGAAGTTTGCTATAGAAAAGTTTTTCACTGTGGTTTCCTTGGTTGAAGGTGTTGGTGTGGTGTGGACATCCAGAGTGATTAGTTTATGGTCTGATCTAACCAGTGACTGGTTGACTTTCGGTGTGGAACACCTGTTGCCCATGTTGGTGATGACCAGGTCCAATATGTTTTCACCTCTGGTAGGGGAGTTTACCAGCTGATCCAGGGCATTTGTGTTGATAAATTCCAGGAAGCGCTGGACCTGGGAGTTTGTACTTGAATAGTTTTCCCAGTTAACAGTAGGGTAATTGAAATTGCCCAATATCAGAGTGTTCGGTAGGACCTTCATGTTTTCCAGTGTCTCCAGAAAGGTGGAGTGGTGGTCCTGGGTCATGGAGGGTGATTTGTAGCAGGCCACAATTTGCATTGCAGATTCGCCTGATGTTAGTTGCACATGGATGATCTCTGAGGTATCATGCTGCGCCACTAACCTGGAGGTGTAGGTATCCTTGATGAATATGGATACACCCCCCCTTTTGTGTTTGGTCCATGTTCTGTGGCCGAAATGTGTGGTATGAGTTGTAGCCCAGTAATGCTGGGGTGCTCTGTGGAGCCTTGAACCAGGTTTTAGTTACTTCACAGATGTCGACATTCTCCATACTGAGGAGTGCTTTGAGCGCGTGCATGTTGAGATTTAGACTCCTGGTGTTGAGTAGCATAACCCTCATTTTTTTATTTGTGCTGTTTACGGAGGTGGGTTTGACTTTTGAGCCTTGCCTAAAAAAAGGCACTATGGGAGCAGCAAGAGCCTTGGCCAGTATTCGAAAGCCTAGGGGTGACAGGTGCAAACCCCCTCTTGTGAAGCAACGAGGCTTGTCGACATGTTGTCCCTGACAGACACTGGATCCCCTTTGAATGACACCAGAAGCTTACCCAGTTGTTGAAATTGATCATTTTTTCTTTATACTGCGGTATCATTCTTGGTGAGGGCAGGATGCTACTCAGGGTCAGGGTCATACCCGCCTGGGCTACATGATCAGAGAGCTCTTCCATGTCTCTTTTCATGTAGTCCAGGGAGGTACATCTCAAGTCATTCACACCAACATGAACAATGACAGAGTTATATTTGTACTTGTTCTGGAGTGACCTGAGTGCTTGTGTTATGTGGTGGATTCTGGCTGCCGACAGGCAGCTAAGAGTAACCTTCTCCTTGTCCAGCCTAGTGAGTGGGACGTCAGTGTGCCTGACTATAGAGTCGCCTATTACTAGTGTGTTAGGTATGTTATTTCGCCTTAAGGGCTGTGATTGTGCTGCACACTGATTTTGTGTTTTATGTGTTGTCTGGTTTGTGACGGGAAGTGCAGGTTTTTTGGGTGTCTGCTTCAGTGAGATTTAGTTTAAATGAATACCAACTCGTATTACCCCCATTTGGTAAAACACTGAAAGTTTTAAAAAAAAATCTGATTGTGCCATACAGCACTAACCCCTTTCTGAATCCCAGGAATAGTGCTTATTTCATATTTTATCTGGGTACATGAACTGGAATTCTGTCATGTGATCCAATGGCAAATTGAAACTTGATAGCCATTTCCTCACTAGCAGTTGGTCAAATAAGTAAGAGGGCAAAATACAGATTTGTCAGGAATACCCAACTTGTTGAAGTAACTAAATATTTACAGTGATGTGATTCAGTGGATAATACAAAGAGAAAAAAATGTCCCAACTATGCTTCATACCTTAGTACCCCTTGTATGTTGTTCAAATTGTTTTATATTTTTAATTACCGTATGTTTGAGTACAAGTGCTTTAATGTATATGATGCAAATGTCAAGGGGGTTTAGGTGGTATCGTGTATGTAGGAAGGGATGAGTGAAAACTTTATTAGCATTTTCATGATAGAGTGACAGAAGTTCTTTCATGCCATAATATGAAGGAATTCTGAAGTGTTCCCATACCTCTTTGTGTTGCAAGACATCTTGCAGTTTACCTTCCCTTGTCAGTAACTGCTTCCACGTTCGTGTCTCTGGTGGTGTTTAAACCACCAATTCATAGATTGCCATGTTCTGTTCTTATTGTACAACATTTAGAACTTCATCACTGGCACAGCAGACATTTCCAGGAGCACACAAAGATGTTTGTGCCATGCCTCAGTTTGGTTTTGTGTTTTTGGTATGTTTTCAGTAATGCAGCCAGGGACAGACCAAATAAGATTTTGGAAGTGATGAGGCAAAATGTGTAGTAGTTGATAACTGTATTCACAGTCCTTGGGCTTACAAAGTTGTAGTTATGCTCAAGGAATATAATTAGCTCTTGCCATTCTGGCAGTATCTGTTATTTCATATCTTCACATGCAGAGATATTGTTGGCTTTGAGGAGAATGCCAGGGCAAATAGCTTTTCAGTTTAAGGGCAGAATAGACAAAGTTACACATGAGGGGACAAAGAGATAATTGCTCGTCACCATACTCTGCCTGAAAACTAAATTTATGAAGATGTACCTCGGGATCAACTGTGCTTCCAGTCTTTAGGTAACATCTAAAAATAGGTTCTGCAAACTGTTGTGTGCTTGCTATCTTTTCCTGGTCATCAGAGCAAACAGTATTGGAAGTGCCATCTCTATTTCCAACAGTAGCATGCATTGTACAGAAAACAGAACTGATGGCACACTGTTGACCAAGTTGGAAATATTCCAGGTACAAGCTATGTTTTAGTTGTTTACATATTTTTCCCATTTTCTCTGATTGTCAAGATGGAGCACTATGCATAGTGATTTTGGAGAAAGGCCTCTTAAACTGGGGCTTCTTGGACTGGCCTGCCATGCTTCACCATCAACATCATGCAGAGTATCAGTAAGTTTGGGATGACTAGTCATGGCTACTAAGGACACTTTTTAAATTTCAGTTCAGTACTAATGTAATCAGTGTAATGGCGATGACTGGTGGCTCTTAACTCTTTGCCTTAAGCTTGGTGTATTGTGACCTCATATCCCTTTCCATTTAATTCTTTTTGAAATGGGAGCTGCAGCCCTTTTTTTTTTTTTTTTCTTGTTGTGAATTTACAGTATGATAGTATGTCCAGAGATGGTCTGGAATGTGCTCACTGTTTCCTGTATATCTGTGTTATCTAGTTGCTTCACATCTATATGTTTGGATCTCAGAGCTGTATTTTGGAGGTGAGGTGGGGTTTATTTATCTCCTGGAAAATGTGTTGTGCTTGTGACTATGTGATGCTTGTCAGCTGTGCTTTATTAACATGTTTAATGGTGCTATTTTAATTTCTTACACTTGCTGAATTTTTTTAATTTTCAGCTCGCTTGCCCATTATCCAGTTGTACTTGCATCATGCAGTTCTCATCCACTTTGTTTTTGATGGCATGGCAACTGACCTGATCATAGGAATCTAGCTGACCTTCATGGATCTTATTATAAAATGACACGATTTATAAAAGCAAGAGCAAATGCAAGGTACATGGGTATAAGAGTAGCTAACCAGCCAACATGTCTTTGTAAGGTGAAGGAAAACCAAAGTATGTAGAAAAAAGTCCACATGAGTAATATGCAGACTAAGTACAATTGAGAGGGTATCTTTTATATATCCTTTTCGGAAGCAGGGTCTTCATTTAATTATAATACAAGTGTGCCTTATACAGCCTTCTTGGAAATAGGTCCTAACTTCAAACATAATAATGAAACAAGTAGAACAATTGATGGTGCTGAAGCACCACAGAATTACGCCAACAGTCTTTCTCACAGTAGTAGTGAAAACCTTAAAGTGCAGTTAAACTGTTGTAAGTAAAATAAATACGCATATTGTTGGGTAAGTCTTAGTGTCCATGTCCCTGTCATTAATAGTGTAGATGAGAAATATCTAGGGTTATTAAGTTCTAAAGCAGCTTGTAACTAACCTGAGTGTAAGAAAACTCATTTAAATAATTTTATTTTTGCATTTTATTGTAGTCAGAATCTGATTTAATGTGTTGAAATGGTCAGAAATATGTATGACATCTGTTTTACCTCAGTTTAGTAAATGCTATACTTCCATCTTATATTAATTAACCATATTGACTACCACCTAACTGAACTTCTAGGAAAAAATTAACTTTATCTTTGTGATGGAGTCTGTTACTATTGGTAATAAATAAGACATAATTAACAAACAAAAGTACCTGTGCCATAAGGTGTGACTGTTTATTTTTGTTTCCTGTTTAGCATCTGTGACCAAAGCAACAATTATGTGGTCGATACATTTGCAAAGAATTTATTATTTTCCATGCCTCACAATGCTATAATATTGCTGAGAGGTGATTTAACTGGTAATGCCATCCGTTATCATCATTATTGTGAAGGACTAAGACCTGATGTCGCTTTAGTGGACCAAGAGGTAACAAACTGTTAAGTGTGTCTGCTTTAAGGTGCATATGACTAGGTATTCTAAAGAGTGCACACATTTTACTAAATTTGTGTTTTGCATAAATGATGCAGTATGTCTTACATTAAGAGGCGGGAATACAAATAACTGATGGAATGCAAGGAAGGTAAGTGGCAAAAATGATTGAATGCCACAAAGTTTTTGGGTATTAATAATAAATTAAAAGCAGTATTGTGACAAAAGTAGGTACTGCCAGCACAGCTTAGGTTCTAGGGCTATCTGCCCAATAGCATATCTAATATAGCCCATAGTTCTGTTATGTGGCTAGCCACCCCTTCGCCACCTTTAGTTTGAATAAAACTTTTGCCATCTTTTCTGTCTGCTCTGTCAAGCAGAAAGTATCACCTGGGTGGGTATATCTGCACATCCATCATTGGTCATTCAATCTTTTGAAACAAGGAGAGAAGGTGCTCTGCCTCTCACATGTGTACGGCCGGGATTTCCAGGAGGGGAGTCTCTTGGTGATGAATCTGTCAGCCCAGCACGTTCTATTTATGAACCGGTCAAGGTTTTAAGTCCGCCCTTGTGGGTTCTGAGGGATCTAGATTTTTTGAGGTGAAGCATATTCATCAAATCTGGGTTTGACATGGCCTTATATGTCAGGCACAGGTCACCTCTGATAGCTGTAATTTTGTAAATAATTATATGTCATTTGTGAATATCAAAGTAATTTATATAAGATGCTAGTGTTACAAATGTATTAGAACTCTATGTCACATAAGATGCTTCTGTTACAAATGTATTAGATCTGTATGTCATGTGTATATCAAACTGTTTTGTACAAATGTTTGTGCTGAAAAGGTATGTGTAAAGTGCTTGTGCTTAAAATGTATCCACAATGTGCCCTTCTGGAACAGAACAGAAAAATGTACATGCACTATTGTAACTGTTTTAACAGAAGAAACTGGAGGGTTAACCTCAGTCCAGCAAACTTTAGAAAAATATCTGAAATTAAATTACTTTATAGGCTAGGCCATAAAGATGCTTTAGTACACACAGAGACACAAAGTCTGTAGTAGGAAGCTTTCTGTATTGTCTTTAGGGTGAACTTATTGCTACTTTGAAAGCATGAAGGAATGCAATTGTTTATGACTTCCAGTATCTGCCAAAGATCTGTGCAAAAGCCCTTGTATGAGTATTGTTACAAGTAGATGCTAAATACTGCCAGCTTCAGAAATGGGGGTTTTGCCTGGGAACTAGAAGTCAGATGACCAGAAATGATGTAATTCTGCAAGCTATCCCAGCAGTAATATTTTAGATATTATTTTGAGAAGCCTTGCAGTGAGACAGAGCATTCTGTATTCCATCTTAGACCTGACAATAAGTGCCACTACTAGGTATAATTTTCTTAGATTCAGTCAGGAATATAGTGAAGCTTAGCTTAGATTTTGTTTATCTGTATTTGTGTGAGCCTGTACTGCAATGATATTTTAAATATTGCCTGTTTTTTTTTTACTTACAATACTAATTGTTTTATTTTCTGTGAATTCTGTCATTAACAATTTTGATATTTTTGTTTCTTTGAAAATTATTTTTTTTTCAATAATCTTTATTTTACATAAAGATAATACATATATATTCCAACTATTACATAGTGGCACATATATAAATAAAATACATTACAGGATTGATAGTGACATGGAAGGCCACAAAACACAACTATTTACATTATGTACACCTTTGTACATAATACTGCCTGTGGTTTTGAACTCTGATGTCACTGTGAATATATATTTAGTATTGTCTTGTTATTTTATTATTTATTATTAAATATATTTAAACCTTTCATTATGGCTGATCTGTTTAGAGATATTTAAGTT
Organism: Protopterus annectens; assembly: GCF_019279795.1. Classification (NCBI taxonomy): domain Eukaryota; kingdom Metazoa; phylum Chordata; order Ceratodontiformes; family Protopteridae; genus Protopterus; species Protopterus annectens. Next base: position 739,860,080 of record NC_056737.1, on the reverse strand, counting down.
CTGTGAGTACTTGCTAATTTATTTTGTGACACTGTGTGGGCCACTCCTAATAGCCTTGCTCTTGGTCAAACTACCACTTGTATTAGTATTAATATTACACAGTAAAATTGGACACCGTTTGTTAAGGACCCTAAAGTAGCTGATAAAGAGTGACTGGTGGCAGTGGTAACTACTTTATAGTCTGGGCAGAAGGGGGCATAGCTAGTAAACCACCTTTGCCAGCCTTTCCCAGGTTTGTGTGTGTGTGTGTGTGTGTGTGTGTGTGTGTGTGTGTGTGTGTGTGTGTGTGTGTGTGTGTCAGCTGCTTGGGCAAAGACACAAAGCAGTGGTTGGACAGAGAGGGTGCTGGAGGTCTTGGCTTGGTTGCTCAGCTGAGATCTCAACTCTGTAGCTGTGCCATTGGGGAGTCTTACTGGGGATCTGGAGAAAGGGGAACCAGCCCCAGACTGTGTCTGTGTGCTGTTAAGGAAAACTACATTTGATGCAGAGAGCTGCATCTGGAAATACTGTGTATGTATCTGTTATCCTGCCAGTGAACGTCCCCCCACAGATGCCAGTGGTGAGGATTGAGGCTCCTTGATTACTGGTCCAGTGGTGGGTCGTCACAAATATCATTAACTATTTAGTAGTGTTAGTGTGTATTGGAACAATTTTGCAGTTTTGTAGAAGTTTTTTAATGGGTGTATTTTCTTTGTATCATGTTCTGAAAAAGTCAAGTGGAAGTGTATTGGCAAAAGTGCTTAACATTAAATTTTTGTGTTCTTGTATTCAACAGCAGTCGGAGTTTGTTTCTGAGTTTAGAGGTTCTCTGAATCCAGTGGGGAGGAAGCATTTACATTTACTGTCTGATTCCTTGCCTAGTATTGTGCCTATGTTCCTGATATTTGTCAGATTAGTAGTTCTTTTCTTTATTTATTGTTACAATACAGTGATTTTTTTATGTGAGATAATATACAGTTTTCTTAATATTTACATACTAATATCAAAGCTGTGAAATAATTTATCATAAGATCTCTGCTTTTTATTTAGCTGGTTGGTGTCTAAGAATGTCATTGAAAATATATCAGATCCACTCTGAATAATCATATATCATATGCAATTATGCAGAACTAAAACGTCTAAAGCCTTGGGTCACAAGCTGAAAACAGTGACACTCCCAAGGTCACAAAAATCCATTTTTTGTGTGGTGGTAATTCCCTGCACCCTCCACCAAAGTGAGGACAAGCCCCAGTACTATCAAGCTTTGTTATATATATGGCAACACGGAGGTCACACAAACTTAGAGAAAGTGCCATAAACAAGTATGCAGTCTACTACTTAGCCAGTATCCGTGTATGGAAACATCAACAACAGGAAACAGATGAACTCCCTATTTTAACCTTTCAGTATCTGGAAGAGCAGGACATGATGAAGCGTTCATTTCCTAAATATGTCATGGTTTACTATCATAGTGCTGTGCTATAAATTAAGCAGTACATCTAGCAAGTGTGTTAAAAACTCCTTAGAACTGAGAACTCATAACTTTTTTACTTCTATAAGCTATTCAGACATCATCTGTAAAATTTCTTTCATTTTCTCTATAATTATTCATGGTCAGTTCATATGTTCATCAGCTTGTTGTATACTTTGCATGTTTGCATTTTACTTGAGTTTGTCTCCCCACCCCTCCTCTGAAAATGGACTGCGTCAGTCCAGACAACGTCAGTTAATGAGTGGTAAATAAATCAATAAATAAGCAGACAGACAGACAAATCCTTGTATTTATTTATTTTAATGTTTAAGGTATGGGTACCACACAGATCTGCTGCTAAGCTTGTTCCTGATGAGTTACATTTACTGTTTATGCATTATTCCACTATGCTAATAACTCACCTACTTTCTTTTGAGGTAGTTCATACTGTCTTTCATTATGTAATGCCAAAAGGCACTTTTCTAAATGGCTGCATTTCAGCCATAACTGCAAATGAGGCTTCTAATAGTTTGCATTAAAAGTCCACTATCTTTTAATACTCTTTGCCAGGAAACATGTTCAGCATTTTTACCAGAGCATAAGAAGTGGTTTCTTAATTTAATTCATGTCCTGTTTCCATGAAATATATTATAGCATATGCTGGAATTTAAATCATGAGCAGCTACATAGTTCAGAATATTCTTTTTTTAACAGTTTTATTGATGTTATATACATACAATCATTCTCAAAAAATCTTTTTCTAACAATATATGTTAACAAACCCAATTAACATATTATTAACAAACGACTAAAGTATTTACAAGGACATCCATATTACAAACATTTCTTAAATTAGATAAATTGTAACTTTTCAAGGTGCAGTTTATTCCTTTTTTAACAAATTCAGCATGTTAACACACATATTAAGAGCATGTGTTTTCCTAGATAAATGAGATTTTATGGTCAGTCTCTGAATTGCATAATTCAATTAAACTGTTTTTGAATTCTATAAAGGTTGGAGGAGAATCTGAAATAATATTCTTGTTATAATCCAGATTTTGTGAAAAGATCAGCTTATTATGCGTTTTTTCTGATATTTTGCACCTTTCAAAGCTGTTATGCTTATGTCTCATAGTAGAGAACATGTGACTGTCACCACAAAACAAAAAAGAAGTGTGGCAGAATAAAGATTATAACAGCTTTTAAAACTGTTGTTCGATCAAAAGTAACTCTACCTGGCTTGTGGCTGCTGTGTATGTGGCAGTAATAAATGTCTTGCAATTTAAAACCTGTAAAACACTTTGTGCCTCCTACACTTTAGGTTCTGCAACATACTACAAGTTAGAAAAACAAAGTTTTGTGTACCAGAAAAAGTTATGATTGGGTTTCTCCTGCCATAACCCACTAGTTGATCTGCTCTCAAAATAGAGGACAAGATTCACTTCTCGAGTTGCACTGTTGATATTAACTTCTTGGTATTTATTTCTCACACAGATAACAGACCAGCTATGATTGGCAATACATTTGCAGTCCTTTATGTTCTTTGCATTCTGTAAAGGGTGTCCATTACCACAGTGATGAGCAGCAGTCTAATGACCCTTCTTTTATGTCGAGGGTGGTAGTTGTTGACATTCTCCTTCTCCAAGATTCTTTGCAAGTCATAGTGTGCTGCAGATTTTGCCATCAGGACCAGCATGAACAAAAGTACTGCTGTAGCAGAACAATTTGTTACCACAGTTATCTGACTAATATTATATATATGCTGGTTCTATAATTAACCATATTTTTCTTGTGCAACTAATACCATTTCACTAATTTTATTCTTATTGAAACGTTTCTTAGCAAATTAAAGTCAGTGGTATAATGTCTGTTGCTATTGGGCAGCAGGTAATCCAGGAGGATTCACCGTGCTATTTTATTAGCGTGGTTCTTCCTTTGTTTTGCTTTTCCTTCTGGATTTGATTTCAGTAGTTTCCAGTATAACATTGCGTCCTGACCTTTTGACATATTTTTTCTTACATATCTTAGTGTAATTTATTTATGTATTTTTGCAGTAGGCTCAACTTCTTTTTGTTGAAGCTTTCCATTTTGTTCCTTTTCAGATGTTACTTAAAAGTGGACCTCTCATCCTGTAAAATACAGAAACGCCATTACCACTGTGTAAATAATATCAAGTGATGATCATCATGAAATCACTGTTGTATTAGCTTTAGCTATATGGGTTATATTCTGCCAAAGGTATGACGACTGCCCAAAGCTCAAGGACACCTTCTGTGCATCCTAACTAGTGTACAGCAAAAGGAAAGTAGCACAATTTCAGTGGTTAGGATGACAAACCTTCTGAACTTTCTTGCTGTCAAAGTGCTGTCTTCCCTGCTGGCTTTGAGTGATCGACAGTCAACTAGTGCTTCACCAAGGTTGAGAAGATAAGTACCCTGTTGGGGAAATCTTCCACTTTTTCAACTCTTGTGAAGAAAAGTTATCCTTATCTGTCAAAAGTGTTCAATATGGGCTAGAACTAATGTTTTGATTCTCACTAAAAAAATGTTACTTTTAAAATGTTATTTTTAGTTGGGATTCCCTGTAGGGAAATTCCTTCTAAATTAGTAATTTTTCTGTCAGAAACTATAGTTAGGGACTAGGACTAGTGGTTTTGGGGGTTGCCATTAAATATTTTACCTCAAAACTTTAAAATTATAAAAAAGTTATACCACTGACTATTCAAGGCTCCTCTACCCACTTGTCAGCACTTTTTTATGATAAGAGTATTGACCAGACTTCAGGCTCTTCGGTTCTTCCTCTCACATCTGCAAGACAAAGTTATACAAGAGTCATCGGTCTTCAAACTGGCTTCCTCTTCACCTCATCTACATATGAATGAGACTGCTGTGGTAATTTCAGGTGTCTCAGACCTCTCATCGATTTCTTTCAGTCTGTCTGGTGTTGCTCTAGGAGAAGTTCCTAAGAAATGGGAGACAAGCACATCCTCCATAGCTGGAACCATCCAACCGTATTCTGCTGTCCTCTTTGAGCAAGGGAGAATTACAGCTGTTTGTGTCAGAGGATGCTCTACCACAAAGCTCTCCTAAGGAGCTTGATTCTTGTGGGAGGGGCCCATTCTCCAGCCAGCCAGAGAATATCAGACATTTTTTCTTCTCCTGTTTCACACAGTCCAAAGTATTAGTCCAGATAAAATCACTTAAGCTAGCAGACCTAGGAGACTCTCTCTTGCTCACCTTGCGGGAGGAATAATTAGTAATGCTTTGTTGAAGTTTCAATTAGCTTATTCAGTTAAGTAGGAAAATGGGCAAGTGTTCTTGTTCTAATACATTACATTCGACAGGTCAGTTATTTAATTGCAGACAGTGGTAAGAAAGTCCAGGGGAGCTAATTGGAAGAAAATGTGGGAGATGGAAAAAAAGAGCCAGTCCCAAAGCATAGAGGCCTAGTACCTTATTTGAATATTCCTGAAAGACCCATGAGGGATTACCAGCTCAGCAGCAGCATTTCTTAGTTTTTTTTTTTTTTATTTTTATTTTTAAAAAACAAAAAATGGCAACACACCATGAGTAACCACTGTAGAATTATATTTAAGAAAACACTTTTGCATGCGTTTCATCAGTTGCATCTAATAGAATGGTTTACAGTTTGCTCATTGAAAATGCCTGTTTTCATGAGGCTATCACCAGACTTTATTAGCCAGTTACTATCACATGTAATATGAGAGGTTGTGTCTGCCTTCTGGGGCCCATATTCCTTGAAGCAGAATATGAAAGCTTTATATTACAGAATTTTTCCAGTCTGACTTATCCTTATCAATGTTTGTATCACATGCAATATAAGAGGCTGTGCCCACTTTTACACGGCTCATATCTCCAGAAATACATCATGAAAGACTAATCCGCTCTTGTTTCGCAAAAGGGATTACAGTGCCTGGTTATAAGAGGCTCATATACATAATTAATATGACCAGTCCCCTGATGAAGCCAGACCTTTTTATATGTGGTGGGGGGGGGGGGTCACAGACACACTAGGTGACTCCCATTTTTTGAACAGTGCATTTATCTGGAGGAAAAGCTTAGAGTGGAAACAAGTCACAGAGCTCATTTTTACAAAGCTCATGGATGCACACAAGTGGGAGGAAAAATGTAAGTAAAGTGGTATACCTCAGAATCCATTGTTTAGGCTTTTTGTGCTCATGGAATAAAAATCCTCCAAGTGGTGAACTGCAGACTACAAAACCTTTAATAAAGTAAGTAACTCAGATCTTATTTGAGCATAGGCAAACTGAACATGGTATAAAGAATACAGCAATCCTAGGATAACAATGTTCACTGTACTGCAAAATAAAGAAATTATGTTAAATTTAGTCCAAATGTCTAGAGTAGCTAAACCTTGTTGCTGTGGGGTATCCAAAGTTAAAGGGAGTATGCCCCTGGACTCTGAGCATGGTTCTGTGGTGTTCCATTCCTGCGTCTTCTCTATCAAGCCTCTTCCTGGGTGTAGCAGTTAGTGAGGGTTCTTCTGTTCAGATTCTACCTCTCTTCCAGGTAGTGAAGTTAGTGCAAAAGAGGGCTAGCTAACTCTGTGTCTGGCTAAATAAATTGCTGGAAACTGGTAGGGTTCAGGTGGAAAGGCAGTTAACCAATCTACTGAGAAAGAGGGTGGTGCCATGGGGCCAGGACAGGGGTTAGATGATGTAAGAGGCTGATGTAAGCAGTATAGGTATAGGTTGTCAATCAAACCCAAGTCCCAAATGAGTTGAAGAAAACATGTTCAAATACCTGAAAGTTGCTGTTTAAGTTTGTACACATCTCAAGGTAAAAAGCATTTTCAAACTCTTAATAGTTACTCTCTAGGTTTGTATACATCTTGAGATCACAAAATAAATAAATAGATAGGTAGATAGATAGATAGATAGATAGATAGATAGATAGATAGATAGATAGAACAACTTACTTCCTGTGTTACTAGTTCACCAGATAAACCATACCAAGGTAGATGCAGCTCTTGTTGCTTGTGTAGTTGCAGTAAGTGTAAAAAGGGGGGACCACAGGGGTAAGTTCCATTGTTGTCCTACACCAGTCTGAATTTACTCAGTCCCTAATATTCCTGGCTTTCTTGAAAATAAAAAAGGATGGTGGTCCTATGAGTTTTTTCCAGTTGTTTATTCTGTAATCACAACCCAGTTTTCAGTCATGTTTTTTCTGATTGTTTTGTAATCTACTGTAAAAGTGAGAGTTATGCTTCTTTTTCTTTTCTCCTCCTGTGGGTCCTCTTGTTGGTTTCTTTTGAGACCTTGAAGTCTCCCAGGGAGGTCCATCAAAATTGGGTGCAATTCTCATCCCCTGAGATTTTATAACATTTCTCTTAGTGATTTAGGAGCCATGTTTTTACTGTGCAGCAGCATATTAACCATGTTTGTTTTTTCTGAGCAGGTTATTGGTGAGGCATTTGTTTTCATTGAGAATTGCATGTGTCACCAGAGCTTAGAGATTTCATCACAAGTCTATCAGCCTACACCAAAACTTCCTGGCTAGGGATACAACAATAGATTCCTGAATTCCATCCTCAGTCCCATCAGAACTTTGAAGGAGGCAGAGGACCCCATTTTGAGCCCCCCCCCCCCAAGAAACTGCTAGGACTTAACAGAAGCCAACACCAGAACCCACAATTAGACAAATGAAGAAGCGTGGCTCTCACTTTCTTTTCTGAACCTTCATATCAGACTCCCAAAATTCAAAATGCTTTCTAGTCTTTGTTACCTCTTATTCCACCTCTCCATTTTTTAATTAATACTGGATTTAAAATATGCTTATCTTCACATCAGGCACTTTAAGATTTTCTATGTTTGGAGATTGCATTTTCAGTTTTGTGTATTACTCTTTTATTTTTCTACAGTTCCAAAGATGTTTGCAAAGGGTCTGGCACCAATAATAGCCCATTGCAGGTTGCAGGGCATTCACATTTTCCATATTTTATGAATGCTTTATTTTTGTGGACTCTTTTACATCTTGTGAAGAATCTCAGCTTGGATAAGAACCCTTTTCTTCAGTCTGCAGTTTCAGGTGAACAGAGAGAAATGTTCTCCCATTCCATTTTGCAGGATAATGTTTAAAAAAAAAAGTAAAAGTATACTTTATTGTCACTTCGATTCACACAAGTGTGAACTGAGCAAAATTGCCTTTCTTCGTACTCATTGTGCATACAGTACATAGACTACATTTAACATGAAAATACACAAAATTCTATAGACACAGACAAACAACAATAATAAATAATTGCATTATTGCATTGATTTAACAGATTGTGACTCGTTACTAGGTTATTAGTTGGATACATCCTTCATAATGGCTTTTCTTCCTCAGAAAAAAAAATTACAAGGAACAATTCCTTATGTTCTCCAACCAGCCTCTGACATCTAACAGGGAATATCACAGTAATTCTCATAATTACTTTGGCCAGACTTCACAATAGGAGAATTCAGTGGTTCCTTAAACTTGCATGGAGCCAGTACCCCCCGATTATTTCAGATTCCAGTACTGGAGTTTATGAAAAGGGTGTTAGTCTAATGCACCAGCTATTTCTCAACTCAGCACTTCTCTTCTCCCTTCTAGCTCCTATTCAGTCTGTTACCATAAAATTAGAATGTAGTTTAAAATCCCCTGAAATTGTTAATCCACAGACAAATAAAATACCAAGCAAAATCTGTCCAACACAGTAACCTTTAATTAACAAAACTGACTGCTTTCATTTATTCTTCACTTATTCAGAATACAGACCTCTTCAGAATCAATAAATGCAACAAGACATAGTTTCTTGTATAATGAACAGTCATATAATGTGCCATGTAAATGCAACTACTTAATATTCATTTGCTTGTATTTCAACGTACACGCTGTAGAGACAGTATAGTTAATAACTGGAGGTTGGTAGGCATTCAGAGTCATTTGCCAGAACAACTTCTTCCTCAGTGACTAATTAGTTCAATCTCCACCTCCAGGGTTATTAAACTTTTCCAGTGTAAAAGAAGACAAACATTAAAATCAGGCCATATCTCCGAATGTCTAGATAAGGCATTGTTATTATCCTTTTTTAATAGCATAAATATGTTGATAAATCCTTACCTTGAGACATTTTTCAAATTTTCCTGTATAAAATGCAGAACAGGATATACAGATTACCACATTTACAACATGTCAACAACGTTCAGTAATATGACCGGTTTCAGTGAAGTCTAGATATAAAGACTTTGTTAAGGTCAGGGTAATAGTTAGTAGAGACATACTGCATTGAGAAATAAGTTATTAGCTGAAGTGTCCTGGACACAGCAGTTTCTCTACAGCGTTATCTTCTGTTACCTTTAACTTACAGTGGGAAGGAGGTGCTTTAACTTCCATCACTGCCGTATTTGTTAGGTAAAATATCCTGAACACAGCATGATTTTCATGACTGCATCATCATAGGCTTGTGTAGGTTCATAAGTTCTTGCTTTGCTTATGGCCAAGGAGACCATCAAGAAACTCAGACACATCACTTAGTATTAATGGATGACTAGCAGTGTTTCCCATTAAGTAGACATATCCCCACTGAAAATTTGCAATCTCCCATTCAGCCACCCAGACTTGTTTTAAAGTTTGGTAGGGGAATACTCTGCTTGATAGGTAAGGGTAGGCTATTCCAGAAGTGGAGTAAATGCTGAAAAAGAGGTTTAGCATTTTCTGCTATCTGTGGCTTACAGTGAAAGGGGTCAGTGCCTTCACCAGGAGTACTGTCATAATTTTGTTGTCTTTATGGATGTCTTGTCTTATGTAATCCTCTTGCCCCAAGTCAATGTTGAGAACATTTCTTGTGTTACTCTACTACCGGCGTTCCTGTTACAACTTTTTGTGCATTATCTCCTCCTCACTGACTCAGTTTTTCCTAACATTATGTGATATTTTGGGCTTTCTACATTTACAGTTAACCTAGTCTTCTAGTGGAGAACTGAACAGGAGGAGAATGTCTCTAGTCAGACACATAAGGGGAATGTCTTTTCAGAGAAAGATTTGCTCGAAATTACTTGTGGGGAGTTACCCTACCATACTTTCTTGTTCCTCACTTTCATCCCTGTTGTAGATGATCTGGACTTAGGTTGTTGTCCACTGTTATTGATTGTCCACACAGATTTGGTTTTCCCAGGCCAAGAACAGCATTCTTAGAGCACTATGACATGTATACATTCTTTGTATGTTACCATGAGGAATTAAGTGAGGATATCAACACAAATCTATATACCACAGTTCTAGAAAAAAATAGCTTAAAAATTTCAGATTTAACTAAATAAAAATTCCTGTTTAGTTTGCCATGCTCATCCACAATGCTATCTGCTGTTTACCCTGACTGGGTCATTATTGTCAGGAGATGGCTCACCATTATGTGAACAATTTGTCAGAGTCACTGAACAATGTCTGAACACTACATAAACCCTGGAATATCAAAACTATAGATTTTCTTGTTAGCTATCGGTCTTAAATTTAAGGTATGTGTCAGTGTAAAAAAAAACATTGCTGATCATTAACTCTGCTACTTGCTATTGCGGCTAATCAATTTAGTATATTAAGACAAACGTTGTTATTTTCAGTAAAGTGTAGTAGTTGATATTGCAAATTAAGCATTTGGTCACCAAAGTTTTTAACCTCAAGAACAGTAACTGCTGTAGGGAGTATTTGTTGTTCCCTGTTGTTTATCTGACCTTAAGGGATTAGAGTCATAGGTTCATGACTAGTTACTAAACATGTGGTATAAGTGACCCATGAGAAGTGTAGCTAAGTGACCTAGTAAAATAATGAAATATTAATTGTCCTGATTAAAAAAAAGAGTATCACCACATAACCCAGGGGTGTATTTACGATTATCCATCCACTTACAAGTCTAGATTTAATAGTAACAAAGGTATTATGTCTACTATGCAGAAGTAGTCTGTTCCAAAAACAGGGTCCTCCAGGTGTTCAGAGTACAGCCATTTCTATGGTGGTAAAGGAGAACAAAAAGGGTATGTTCTCCCACTGCATGAAACGTCAGGCAGATGTCCTCAAACAAGAGACAGCACAACAAAAATATAATGAGAGGAGTTTTTAATCTATCGGGATAGCTTAGTGTGCTTTGTCCTTCAATTTTCTTAGTTAGAAATCTCTATGGCTTTTCATGTTGAGCTAAGTGTTTAGAGGGTACATGCCAAACGAAGTATTGTGTTCAACGATAGCTATAATGAGAGACATTTATAGTGGAACTATGACACCCTTAACACTAAAGAAGAAACTCTGAGAGATTAACCGTTTTAGGTAGAATGAAGTCCTAACCAAAACTAAGAAATGGTGGATAAAAGAAATATTTTTAATACATGTACTGTACTCATATCTTTAGGGCTATGTGCCTGTGTCAACTAAGGTTGATCCTATGGTATTTACATGAGTTGTAGCTCTTTTCAAGCCCTTGTTGAAGTATCATGAGTGTCAGAAGAGGAATTGACATAATCATTTAGTTTTTTCTCCTACTGCAGCTTGCTGATCGTAAAGTTCTCCACTATCAATTGGTCTCCTCTTTCCTGGCTGGTGAGAGACTGTCAAAGGAACTGTCATTCAGACAGCCATCATGGACTTCTTTCTTTAACTCTGTCAGTCTTCTGTACATAACTGTAGCATCCAAGGGATGGTGAGCAGTAGGCTTTGCAGATGACAATTATGCCTTTGTATTTATGCAATGTAATCATGGTCCTATCACCTCATAGACATCACTTCTGTGTGATCCTAGGTCTCTACCAAGAATTCTTCCACGAAGCATGTGCCAGACATGCACTCCGTGACCCTCCCCCTGAGGAGAGATAAGCTGATTTAAGCTAAGGACAGCTTCAGCAGGTTGCTGAATGCTAGTTGAATTTGGGTCACCTGGACTATAGTCAGAAGTTTTTAGAATGACTGCAACCATCCCTTTATCCTTTTCCCTTCCCATTACCCCGAGGACACCAGTTTCAGAGTAATATTTCAGCTTGGTACCAGATAATCACACATGGCAAACAATTCAACAAGACCTTGCAATGGAATTTTGTCAAGGATCACAAGAGCATTTATCTCCATAAACACTATTTCATCAGGTTTATGCTGCTCAACTGATGGATCAACTTCTGACAAATAAGGCCTTGCAAATGTTTCCTTATATTTATAAATGGTTATTTTTATTCCTGACTATATCTGATTCAAAATAAAATGACTTCCCTTTAAAACAATTTCTAGACTTTTCTTATCTGAAAAAGCTCATAAATGCAAGACATTCGGGATGTTGACTCTGAAGACTGTATTTCCTTTCTTGGATCATGATTGTTGTATGGTTGCACTAGACATGGAAGGTTATTTATTTATCTTTTTTTTAAATGCCTTTTCCTTTTTTGTCTGCTGAATTTTGACTCCCCTTATCATTCCAGCTCATTTTCCCCTCTTCCTCATTATTTCCCAGTGGGTGAGAGAGAGGGCCAAGGAGGCCGTCATACAGGCAGCCAGAGCAGAATTTGTGCCTTGGCTGGTATCCCAACATTGAAGACTTTTTTGAAATTCTAAACCCATCCCTGGTGGCTGATATGTACTTCTGCATCATTGTAGGATCATTCTCTTTGCTCTGCTGTATATGCAAGGTCTCACACAGACACACCATTGAGGGTTATTTTAACTGCCTCAGCATCACCAAGGACAAAACCTTGGTACCTTGATAACTACAAGGTTAGCTGCCATTGCATGCCATTTTAAGCCTAGTCAGTTTCCCTTTGGAGCATGAATTAACCTGTCCCATTTGGTGTTAGATTCCTGTAACCATTCCATGGTGAATAGTTATATTTTACTCCTAATGAGAATAACTGGGATAATACCATAGATAATTTGAGGGACCCATGCATGGGATAAAGTATTTACGATTTGCCTTTGTCTACTAGTAGTACAGGAGGCAGTCCATCAGGATTGGATGGGAGGATGCCTTGTATAATAGATACAGGTCACCTCTTTGCAGGCTGTATGATACCAACTATAGTGAAAGAAGTTTGAGTCAGTCCATGTACGACATATTGTTTAGGCCAGTGTGCTTTTATTTCTAGGGCAAGTTTCCTGTCCTTCCAGGGATTATGGGCAGTTATTTCTGCCCTTGTGCTTGTGTATTGCCTGGGCTTTGTGGTGATTGTGTCAGTAATATGCTAATGAAGGGATCTGGTATTGTGGGCTCTCCCATTCATGGGAGCTTACCAACATCACTATATGTGGGGTGGAACATGTTTGGTTGAGGTGCCAGGTTTGGCTGCAGTCTACAGAAACCCACAGTAGAGGTGACTTTTTTATCAGCACTAATATCTTGCTCAGTATCATTTTAGTAGGGAAGGGATATTGCTGCACTGCAAACCTTAGCACCATTGTATTGTATGTGACTGTTATCCCATAGGTTATACCACTGAAACCAGTTGGTACTCCAATGGTTCTTCCTTGAAAAACATATGACTGGGAGAGGGGGTGGTTTGCACATGTACTCTCTTCATGGAATACCATGCTTGTGCAAATCCCATTCCCATTGTGTATACATTTCTTTGTGAATTATTAACAGTTTTGGTATGCAGGTTTACTATGCACCAGGCCTGCTCTACTGCTCACCAGTGTTTATGGCTAGATCCTTTACTGCTGTAATGCTATAGAAAAATACTCGATAATATGGCAGTGAAAAGTAAATGTTTCTAAATACTCAGAAAAAAATGGTAAAAATGTGTTAAAGCATGAGTAATAGTGATTCTGTCTTTCTAAGCATCATTAATAACAGTTTTACCATTTAGCAAAATGGCATCAACATTTGGTAATATTACATTGATATTCCTAATGTCCACAAGTCTTATCGGTGTACTGCCTTATACAAGTGATTGTTTAAGTTCATGTGAATTATCTTTAGTTACTGTAAATCCAAGCTCAGCCAGCCCCTAAAGATCATCTTTATCAGTATAATCCTGTAAGATTTATGCAAGATTTTTTCTCTTAATTTCAGCAAACAAAATGCAGACAATGACAATAGTTCATCTGCCAACCAGTCTGGAAGAGCTATGCAATTTGCAGTTTGATGTGCTAAATGCTGGATAATTTTGAAAGTAATTATTGCCTTAAGCTGACGTCATTTGTGGACCTTGTAATGGTGTTGCTAAGTCATTATTAAAAACAGACAGCCTGGATCACATAGATTTTGACATACTTTTCGCCTGCAGTGGAACTATATAATTTGAAAAACATGTAATATATTTTAGCATTGTTTTAATATTTTCAGTTTATATGCATAACCATACTAGTATGCATATTTATGCCCATTTTTAAATTTATTAGGGTCCTTACGGAGTAGTGCATCATCTGCTGTTGGTGTCTGTCCTCAATCCTGCATGCCAGGAAACATTCCTGACTCTTGACCCCCTCCCCCCGGATCGAATCTAAAACCTTTTGATTACCTAAGAGGAGATTGAGTTGTCCAGGTGGAGCATCCTACTCATGGCCTTAGAGATATTTTACTTGTATGCCTTACCCATATCTCCTCCAATGTCAAATGTGCAGTGAAGTTAAGCTGGTATGGTCTAAAACATCTGCAGTATCACCACCAGGACTTGTATCACTGCTTATGACTCCGCCCCTTCCTTTGGGATTGCCAACTTGGTAAAATATTTCTCCCTTTATTATACATCTCCATAGTTGGCTTCCCACGTCCCGTGCTTGTTAGTCGAACCCAGGTCACATGGGTCATGTCAGAGCTGCCCTCCCTCTGCACCATAGAGCCCACCCCCACCCACTTTTTATTGAGCACTATCTAATTGACATTTCCTTTGTTGTTAGTCATATCTTTGCCAAAGATTATTTTGTGATTTTCTTGCATAATCCTGTTTCATTAAAAGCTATATATTACGGTCATAAAGTTATGAGTATCATATGCAAAGCACATAATTACTTGTCCTGCCTTCATATACAAGCCACCTTTTGCTTTGTGTTTTTAAAGTTAAATCTGATATTGTCATTTTCATTCATTACTCAGCTGATTGGTTCAGATCCAACTTCGATGCGTCTTCCAGAGCATAAGATCCTAGAACTCTCGAGCTCCTCCTTTTACTCACAATTCCCCACCAACTTAATGTACATCAGATTTTGTTTGCAGCCATTGGGTACAGACATGGATTGTGAGCTCTCGGGTGTTGTAGTGCATTTTTCTGCTTTTTCCTTGTGATTTTGGTCTTACATGAGTTTTGATATTTATTATAATTTAACTGTCTCCTCCTCCTTCCTCCCTTTTTTCCTGATTGCTGCTCCTGTCTCTTTAAGGTATTTTTTTTCCAGCTAGTTGGTAGTTTTGATTTTTTGTCTAGTTTTTCCTCTTTCTCCTATTTAAAAAATCCATATTTATTATAGTTACTTTTTATAGTTATTTTGTTAGTGTTAGCTACTGTTTTTTTTTTCTTTTGTAATACTTTTTTGTTTCACAGAGTCTAGTAGTTTTAAACCTTTCTGCTTGCAATATGTAAAAAAGCCTTCAGGTTTTAAAAAGTGTATTTCTTGTGAGCATAAGATCCCAAATTCGGATGCCCACAGGGTATGTGTTTATTGTTTGGGCCCAGCACATTTGGATATCAACTGCGATAGCTGCACTTGTTTCAATTCGTGGGCTCTTATTGATCGCAAGAACAAGATCATTTTAAGGAGTCTCTTACCTTCAAATTCTACATCGGATGCTGGGGCTCAAACCCCTAAGAACCCTGACAAATCAGAAGGTGACCCTCAATCTAAGGACAGGCAGACTTGAAAAAGATCACCTGACTGTCCTTCTACCTTGACTTCAGCTCCTTCCATGGTATTAAAAAAGTTGGATCCATCTTTACCGGATCCGACTTCTCACACTGCAAGATCTCCTTGGATCAATACCCCCCCCCCCCCCATTACCGTCAGAGCTTGTTTCATCTAAGCCCCCTTCTCCATTTCTGGAGGAGTCACCCAGAAGGCATTCTAGACCCCCTTCCACTACCTCTTCTCTTAGGTCCTGCAGAAGCCCCTCTGAAGCAGATGTGGAGAGGATGATGAGGAAGTTCCTCAGAACACAGAGGTAGGAGTCCTCTCAGCTCCTGCCCCCTCTGGGATTGAGAGCTGACCACGAACTACTTCCTCTTTGATTTCTCCTTCTTCAGTCCATCCTTCTGTTGTGGAACCATTGGATCCGAAATCCTTGGGGGATGTCATTACCAGAGCCAAAGATTATGGTTTTTTGGACTCCAGTGTTTTCTCTGAGTCAACCAGCACCAAGCATTTCAGAGCCAGAAGACTCTCTGAGCTGAGTCCGGGGCCTTAAAATCTACTCCATAGCTCTCAGAGCCATCTCTTCCACATGGTGCCTCAGCTCTAGATAGCTCGAGTCTGACTCCCTCCTCAAGTGGAGAGCTAACTGGGCTGCAATGGTCAACGATATGAGAAAGAGTTTAGTTTCGGATCCGTTGACTTCTGTTTCTCGCAGGCATTTCACTTTTGAGGTGGTGGAGAGGGTCTTCTCTATGCCTAGAGAACAGACATCCCTGCCTCCATTGGATCAGATGACTTTATGTCATTCTGTTCTGTGTCCTGAGCCTCCATCATCTCTTCCAGTGGAACTGCCAGCCTGAGCAAGCCTTCATCCAGTCCATCAAGGCATTGTTATGTCTTCCGATACTTCCCCGGAACACCGCACTGAGGAAGTCCTTCATAAGAGAACATACAAAAAGAAACACTTAGATTCCCAGTAGGAATCTGTCACGGAGGACACTGATTTTGATGAGGGGGAGGGGTCCCCCCAGATCACCACCTAATGACATCTCCTTTGAAGACATCCTGGAGATCTTCAAAGAGGTGGTTGCTCTTTCAATAACCACTCCCAAAAGGAATCACTGTTTCTGGAGGCTTTCAAGTCTGGCCTGTTAACCTCCTGGGTGACTCCCCCAGCCAACGAGCTTGTAGACCTGGACTTTGTGCATGTGTGGAAGGAGCTGGACATGTTGAGCCAATTCCTAAGAGACCAGATAAGATTTTTGCCCCTCCTAAACACAGTGCACATTGGAGTAAGGGATTGCTTGTTGATACCATGGTTCATACTATGGCTACAAGAAGGGGACTAGTGAAACAAAGTTCCTCGATCCATCACCTTAACAGGGAGTCCAGGGCGCTGGACAGATTTGGTGAGCCGAGGCGCTAGAGAGACTAATAAAACAGTGTTGGATCTTTCATTCTGGTCGTTTTATTTGGATTCTCTTGGATTTTTTATTTTTTGTTTGTTAATAGATTTGGAAAGCATGTCTATGCTTTAGCGACCTTCGCTCTTAGGTCACTGAAATATTTGGCACATTTTACAAGACTTCAAAGTGATTTGATTAAGGAGCTTACCAAATCTCTTTCAGGGTCCATGTCCTTCAAGGATGGGAATACAGTTTCCTCACAGCTGGCCACCCTCCAATCTATATTTAATTCATCCATGAGGTTGGTCTACCATGCTGTTGAAGGGGTTTACTATCAATATGTCAAACGACAAAATAATTTGCGTCTGACATATCAAAAGTAAACCTCGAAATTCAAAATAAATAGAACAAGTCACAATGTCGAATCCGATGATCGAATTCAGCAGATTCAACATTGTTTTCGAACACATCACGTGATGTCCGTATAGGAGCTCACGTAAAGTAAACTCCTATAATGAACATCCCATTTTTGCAGGGGGCAATCCCCCTGCACCCTCCACACCCCCCTGCTTACTATATATTCCAGCTCCGAGATCGCACTACAGTGAGGAAAGGGATACATTTCTCTAACTGCACTGTACCCCAATCTGTATACAATTCTTCAAATTTATATTAACGAATACACATTGCATTCGCTAATATAAACTTTCGAACATTGAGATGTTCACCCATATGAAAAGTCAAACATCTGTACTTCGAAGTTTTCATATGGGTACATCTCAACTCAAAATTTTAATAGTAAACCTGTGGAAAGTACCTAATAGGAGGCAGGTTCAGGTATAGCCATCAGGAGACATGCCTTGATGCACTTGTGATTTTATGTAACCATTTAGGTCTTCTTTCATCCACGTGCCTTTTGATGGAACATTTCTTTTTGCCCCATGGTTAAGGACACACTTTTCTGGTGCAAACAGGAAAGAAAGAACCTGTTGTGTGTGTACATTTTTCTACCCTCAAAGGCCCTTGTAGGAACCAGTGAGGTGGTAGAAAGATGTGGTTTAAAAAGTCCCAGGGTCCTTTTCAGAAGTCACATGGAGACATTTCCCCCAGAGGCAGGAGGGAATTTGAACAGAAGACACTGCCCTCATAGCAGAGATGGTCCTCAAAACTACCACAGATAGGTCCTATCATCAGTACTGAATGGAGGCCTGACTGTTCCTGTCTAGAGGCAGTTAGGTATTGTCTATCCATGTATCAGAGAGCTTAGCTAACTATCACAAAAGATTCATAGGTGCTGAGGATTATATTAAAAGGTTATATCATATTATTTTTCCAGCCCCTTCCAACAGTTTGGAAGAAAATCCCCAATGTTCCACCCAGTCAGGGGGAAGCAGCATTTCTAGAGATAAAACCTGCTAGACAAAAGTCATCCAAGAGGTCCCCCCAGACCAGAGAGGGTTCAGAACTTACTCAAGATTCTTCTTAGTGCCAAAAAAGACAGGGAACTTGAGACCAATTCTGGATCTCAGCAAATTAAACCAGTTTGTGCAGTATACAAAGTTTAGGATAGTCACAGTTCAGTCCATGTTGCCCCTTCTGCAGAAGGATAATTGGATGTGCTCAGTAGATCTTCAGGATGTGAACTGTTACATCAAAATGAACAGGTGCTCCAGGAGATACCTACACTTCCAGCTGGGAGTCAGTCACTATTGGTTCAGAGCACTGCCTTTTGGTCTCAGCACAACCCCAGGGTGATTGCTAAATGCATGGCGGTTGTAGCAGCTCAGTTGAGACTGCTGAGATTCCAGATGTTTCCATATTTAGATGACTGGCTCTTGACTGCTTGAAGCAGGCATTAACTGATACAAGCAAAGGACTACTTACTCTAGCTGTGCTCCCATAACAGTCAATTACAACATGTCTCAGCTCACCCCAACAAAGAGTCTGGATTTCATAGGGCTTTATTTGAATACAGTTAGGCAGAGAGCTTCTCTTCCTTCAGCTTGAATAAACACTCTACAGTCCCAAGTCAAGAAAGTGATCCAGACTTCACCCCTTCAAGCCTGATTGATACTTCAGGCTTTGGGTTCAATGACAGTAGCTTTCATCCTTGTTCTGCTGGCCAGGTTCCATATGAGAATTCTTCAAGGGACTCTATATTGACTCAATGATCTGTTTTACATCATCTCTTATCCATGACAGTCACGATAATTAAAGCGTGCAAAAGATGCCTTTTATGGCGGATTCATTCAAATCAGCTCTGGGAAGGCCATCCCTTTGTTCTCCCCCCTCCCCAAGTTCACTGTAACCATGGTCGCCTCCCAACTTGGGTTGGGGGGGGGGGGCAGTACTTAGGAAGGACACATGTCAATGTCCTGAAGATGAGAGCTGTCCTAGTGCTGCAGGCATTTCAAGGCATTCTTTCATCCAGGACGATTGCTGTACAGATGGACAACATGTTGGCAGTTTTGTACATCAACATACAGGGGGTACAAAGTCTTACCCCCTTTGTCAAGAACCTATGAGATCCTATGACAGTATGGCACTGGACGATCTCTTTCAGTCATTTTCTAATAGCAATGCACCTCACTCAGAAATCCAATGTGATTATGGACAAATTAAGTAGGTCCATTCTAATGCCTCATGAGTGGTCACTCAATGTCAGTGTATCTAGAGAAAATTTTCCATGGATGGGGCCAACCATGCTGCAGTCTTTTCACTTTTCCCCTCAACAACGTGTGCAGCAGGTTCTTTGCCCTGATCTCTCCACTGGGGGAGACACCAAGAGATGCTCTGGTTCACGATTGGCCCTCCGATGTCCTTTATGCCTTTCCACCCTTACCTCTAATTCCAAAGTTTTTTCAGAAAACAATTCAGTTGGAGAGCACTGTTATCCTCATTTACATCTTTTGGCCTTGTCACACTTGGTTCCGTTCCTCTGGCCTCATTTTCTACATCCACCCTGGATTTTGGATCCAAATCCAGAGCTCCTGTCTCACCCAACAGACATGACTTCCCCAGACATATCAGGCCGCAAGCTGACCACATGGATTCTCCAGTTCCACTGATTGCTAGACAGCCCAGGCTGTCCTCCCTCACACATCACATTTTGATATCTTACCATAAGGCTTCTAGTAGAAAGATCTACAAGAGTAAATGGAAAAGATTTATCTTTTGGGCCCTCAGCAAAGACTTGGATCCTTTTTCAGCACTTATCCCAACTATCCTTGAATTTTTAGCTTTGATTTTCAATGAAGTAGTTACTTTCTCAGCAATTAAAGTTCCATTGGTTGACATTTCTAATTTTCACCTGGGTGAGAATAATTCTTCCTTAGCTTCTTCTAAACTTTGCAAGGCCTTTCTCAAATGAGCCTTTCTGTTCAGACCTCCATTGAAAGATCCTACTCCACCTTGGGATTTAAATATAATGCATCAAGCCTGAACCCAGTCTCCAGTTGAACCTTTGGCCAAAGCTGACCTCAATTTTCTATCTTGAAAATCCATTTTTCAAGTGGGTTTTACATCAGCTGGAAGAGTATCTGAACTCCAGGCTCCGTCTTGAAGCCACCTTATCTAATTTTTCACAAAGACAGGGTTTCATTATGGACCAACCAATCTGTAAAATTAAGTAAAAAAAAGTAGCTTCTGAGTCAAATATCAACCAGGTCATTAATCTCCTAATCTTCTTTCTGAATCTCTCAAGCAAAGTAGAGTACATGCTATATTTGTTGGTCATGCAAAGGCAACTTCATTTGTTCCGTCATAGAACCAAATATTTTAGGAAATCTGACCAGTTGTTTGTTTCATTTTCTCCTTCTGGATTAGGCAATACTGTGTCTAAAGTTACATTAGCCAAATGGATGATGGATTGTATAACCTTTATCTATGGAAAATTGTGTTTAACTTTACCAAAACCTCCTAAGGCCCATTCCATGGGATCTATGGCATTTTCTTCAACCTTTTGGTCTAGAGAATCCTTTGATTATATTTGTACTGCTGCAACCTGGGCTAATCCACACACTTTTGTTGCTCATTACAAGTTGGATCTGGTCTCTAGGAACAGAGCAGCTTTTGGCTCATCAGTGCTCTGGAATATCCTTCCTTAGGTCTTCCCAGGATTATGGTAGTTGGGAACTGTGTCCCATCAGTTGAGGAATGAATGAAAATGACAGCATCAGATTAAAAAAGTTATATACTCACCATAACGTTCCATCTGTGTTGTCCATTTTCATTCATCCTCAACTCCCCACCCACCTACCCCTCCTTTTTCTACTCCTGGAGAGTTTGAAGAGTTTTGAAGGAACCTCTGTTCCTAGTTTGAGCTCCAGCTTCCAATCTTTTATTATTTCTCACTGCTCTGTTAATTTTATGGGCAGTAAACATGATCTGAGGTATGTTATGTTGGTGGGGCATTATGGGTAAAGGGAGGAGCTTGAAAGTTCAAGATTCTTTATTCTTGAACAAGCAGCCGAATCAGATCCACACCCAGCAGTTGAGGAAGAATGAAACTGGACAACACAGATGGAACGTTGTGGTGAGTACATAACTTTTTATTTTACTTTTTAGGACATGCAAAGTGTTTTAAAGAGCTTTTTACTGTGTTTTTTGTGTAACAACTTTATAGTTTTACTGACTTATGCTTCTTGGGTTCCCTGGGAAAGAGTCACCATTTTTTGGCTTGACCATGGGACAAGTTACTGATCCCACGATCAGTCCTTCTTTCAGATGCAAAAAAAAAAAAGTTAAGCAAACAGCTTTTGCCACCACATCAGGCTAGCAATTTGCCTCAGCCACAGGTTGGTGACTCTCTGTGCCCAAATCTAGTTCCTGAGACCACTCATCTTTTACCCTGGGTCCATCTGGTGTGACACCCACAGCCACTATGGACCAGGGATTAACCACATCTTTTGTGGCTGTTGGGGTTCCCTTCTTGGGCAAGGGAAAGCCACTCTTGTCTGTCCTGGGAGAGGGAATAGGGAAGACTTTATTATTTGGTCGGAATGTTGTGCCTATTACCTGGAAGCTGCTGGCATTAATAACACTTTTGGCCCCATGTTTCCTGTCAAAAAGAAACAGAAAACTGAAGATGTATCTACTCCTCCTCCTCTGATTTCTTTCGAAAGGAGTAGTTTACTGGGTCTGCCTCAGAGTTTAATTCAGACTGTTGATCCTTCCTATAAGGTGGTTTCTGGTAAAAGAAAGAGGGAGACCTCTTTTCCTGAAGAGATAAGAGATTCTGACTCTGGACAGGGAGGTAAAGGGACAGATACAGGGTTTTCCCCTCAGATTTCTGACTCTGAAGAGAGCTGTTTCTGATTTTACCTTTTTTTTTTTTATCTGAAACTATTTTCACAATGTGAACACTGAGGTTTCTCAGTCCCTCAGAAAATAGTATGAACTTTTACTGAAGGAATTTCCAGAACCTTCACTCATTCCTCCAATTCAGCTTTGGAGGATGTGTGTGTTACTACCGCCAATTTTCTTAATAGGCAGCCTGTTGCTCATAAAAAGGCAGATAGAATGTATAAAGTTCCTCATTCTTTTAAGTTTTTATACGCTTATCCCAAACCTGACCCAGCAGCTATAGCTTTAGTTAATCCTGTTGCTGCTAAACATTTGGTTAATTCCAAGATGCTTAACATCACATCCCTATCCATCCAGACTTCAGACGTTTCTTAAGGCTTTGTTTGTGTGGATCAAGTTATCAGTTCTCTGTCTTACCCTTTGGACTATCCATTACACCGAGTGTCTAACTCCAGTTATCGCAGGCTACAAGCTATCCACATCTTTCCATATTTAGATAACTTGCTTATCTTTGCAGAGTCTTTATTATTTATTTATGTATTTAACATTTGTTTACCAGGAAAGTCTGACTTGGAACAAAGGAATCTCTCACTTAGGTGAGAGATCACTTAAATAGGCCAGGATTCCAAGAGAACATTCAAAAGTCTTTTTGACTCCTTCACACAGGGCTGTGCTCTGGGGTGTCAACTAGACAACTCAGTTCAAAGAGGTCTTCTTCCACAGGAAAAATAGAGCTATATCTAGAGCTATTTCTAAGGTTTTCCACTCAGACTTTGGCTACTGTGAGGGAGTACCTCAGGATTTTGGCTCTCATATCATCTGTGATTCTCATGATATCCCCGGCAAGACTCCACATGAGAAAGACACAGTGGTATTGAAAGTCTGCTTGGTCCCAACACCAGTATCCTTTGACTTTTCAAATTCCATTGTTGGGGTTTCTCAGAAGAGAAGTCACTTGACTGAGTCAGCAAATTTCCCTGAATCCAGGTCTCCCCTTGTCCCTCCCTGCTTCAAAGCAGTCAGTCACCACAGACACCTCAAACTTTGCTTAGGGAGCAATTTCAGGAGGGATAAAAGTGCAGGGTGTGTGGAACACCAAGGACAAAAGCAAGCACATAAATATAAAAAAGTTGCTTGTTCTGATAAAGGCACTCAACTCTCTAAATCATCTTTGGTACCTAGACCTCCTAACGTTGTTACAGACAATACCACAGTCATGTGGTACATCAACAAGAAAGGGGGAACCAGGTCTTACCCCCCTTTGCAGACTAGCCTTGTTAGCTTGGGATATAACTTGATGGCAGAGTCTCACTCTACAGGCATCCTACAGCGCAAAACAGTGTGGTAGACAAGATGAGCAGGACAATGGTAGACCCTCACAGATAGAAACTAGGTGGAGGGTCTTCCAGGACTTGAACAATATGTGGGAAGTTCTTCAAGTTGACCTGTTTGTGTCCTCGCTGAAAAATCAGAAGCCAAGATTCTGCTCTAGAACTCCATGCTAGAAGGCATGGAAGACATATCTCTTTCCTTTTCCTTGGGCAGGACTGTTCTACTATGCTTTTCCACTGATATCTGGGCTACTTCTGAAGATTAAGAAAGAATTCCTCATGATCATTGTGGTGACTCCCTTCTGGCCCAGGCAGCAGTAGTTCTCCCTTCTTTTGGAAATGGCCATGGGCAGCCACCACAAGCTTCCTCACAGAATGTATCTACTCACACAAGACCAGGGGTGTTTGATACACCCCAACCCCAATCAAGGTCATCTAACTGTCTGGTTGATAGGGTCTTAATTCCCTTTAGGCACCTATTTGCTGAAGATGTGTACAGCAGGTACTAATGGGGTCAAGAAAGCCTGCTAAATGAAAATCACATATTATCAAATGAATGTTTTTCTAGTTGGTGCAAACAAAATAACCTGCACCCATTCAGGGCTAATGTTTCTCTGTTTTTTCAATATTTGTGTGAGTTATTATCCTGTGATCTTTCTTACTGCTCCATCAAGGTTCATTTATAAGCCATTTCAGCATGTCAAACTATTCTAGGCAGAGTTAAGACCCACTCTACCAAGGCCTATGCCTTATCTGTGGCTTTTTGGAAAGGGTTGGATTGTAAAAGTATTCTAGAAGCAGCATCTTGGTCCTCTGTACATATGTTTACAGTGCATTACAAGCTTGATTTCATCTCTAGGTCGGGATCTGGCTTTGCAAGAAACATTCTTCAAGGGCTGATGGACCCTTCCCTGTCCACCTGCCAAATGTACTTTACAGATTATAGCCAAGGCTACTGCAGCAGTCATCAATATGACGTTTGAATAATCACTGCTGCAGTAGCCGCACCCTCCCTCCTTCATTCAATCCACCTCGTTTTTTGGTTTGTTTTTTATGCCAGAGTGTGGACATTTATTTATTTATTTATTTATTTATTGTTCCTAGTAATGCCCTTTCTGGGTTCAGCCTCCCTCCTTCAGTTTCCACGAAAACTCTGAAGGGCTTGCCTCCCAAATTTGTCTTCATAGTCAGGTCAGCTGGAGCTGACTAAGTCTTTGGGCTTTGGAAGCTGGCTTGCTGTCATATCCTTGGCAGGATATAATAGCTAAGGCTACTGCAGCAGTGATCATTCAAACATCTACTGTTATGTTAAGTTTATTTGTACAGCTGTACTTTCTGATTTGTCTTCCTTTTTTATTAGAACCTAATTAGCCAGATTTCTTGAACCTTGGGGTTGAGAGCCTGGAAATGCAAATAACTGAATTCATTCCAACAGGTGTAGAAGCAAAGTGTTTTGAAATGCCACTTATATAGCTAATGGTAATCTATCAGGACTTAGCTTTCTCCCTTCTTCATATTAACTCTGCCTTTCAAATTTCCTCTACAGGAAAATACAGAATTTTGTGAATGGTTGCTCTGTGTACGGTATCCAGCATCTTTATGTTTAAAAGTTCAAAAATAATTTCCCCCCATTCAAATCCATTTAAATGTACATATTCACTCAATTTTTCTCTCTCTTGCTGTTATAATATTATTCTGGTTGCCTCTCACTGTCGGTTCTTAAACTCTGACTAGCAAGATTTACAAGTTTTTTTTTCTTTTTGTCCACATATACAAGTTTATTTTCTTTGTTTGTCTTTGCAGGAATCTAATCTAATTTAGCTGTCAAAATCATTATTTGTGTTTGCAGGTATTTTCATATTGTGGTGTATTCATACCAGAGATACTTGTAAGTTTATTTGCGTAATTCAGTGGTATGTTCACTTCTTTGAGTTGGCCATTGAGGTCATTTCTGTTGTTTTCCTTTGAGTAAAAGAGCCGTTGTTATATATGTATCTACTTCTTCACAGCATCCCAGTAAGTAATTAATGAAACTGAATTTTTGGAATTAATTTGAAAAAGTGTGTCAGTGTTTGGTTCCTCAGTTTAGTTCTTAGCTTGTGTTTTCACTAGTTGGTCCATTTTTTTTCCAACTTTGCACATATGTACCTTATATAAATTGGTGACCATTCAAATTACCTAGAGTTGTGTCTGCATGAGCCCTAAGATGTCCTGACATTCCATTCAGTATTAATTTCATTGCTTTATTTCCATTGAATGCTGACATAAGCTGCTGGAGAAGGAGTGATATGGTCAGTTTAAATATATAATTTGTCTCTTACACATTCTCCAAGGTTCTGTTTATACTTGATTAAACATGAAGTGATGAAACATTTTGCCATGTATTTACTGCTAACCATTTATTTTTTTGGCTGGAGTCTTGCAATCTTGTGAGAGGCTCAGGTACTGTTCCAACCCCATAAGCAATATTGCTGGATTATCTATTTTCTTTAAAGCTTTGTTTAACTCTTCTAAGAAGCTGAAAGTGGGGCATAGATAGTTCTCATAATAAACTTAGTTTGTCTTGATTTGATAAATAATAATGCTGTCCTACGGAAATCCTTAGAGACATCTAAGATCTTTAATTAATTAACTTCAGACAGTAACACAGTTATCACCTTTGCTTTATTTCTGCTTTCAAGACTAACTATAAAGCATTTTTAAACCCATTAGTTTAAATAATAATCTGATGTTGTCCTTTTCATTCTTCCTCACTGATGGGTTACAGATCTGACTTGGCCGTATTCACAAGACTAGGATCCGAATCTCAAGCTCCTCCCTCTACTCATAATGCCCTAATCCATATTCAGCTCCTCAGATCTCGTTTGCCGCCATTGCGACAGGACGTGGTTTCTGAATCTCGAGTTGTGAGACAGTTGTAAGAGTAGAACTTTCTTGTTTATTTTTCGTAAAACCTTTCTTTCACTGTTATATCATTACTGCTTGATTCTACACCTCCCGCTTTAATTTTATGCTTTCACTGGTGTTAGGGTTCTTTGTCTTCTGTCCTACCATTACTTCTGGGTCTATATTATATATTCGAAACTCATATGTTCAGCAACATTTGAGCAACGTTTGAGACATCGAAAATATAATAAAAAAAGTAAAAAAAAAAAAAACAACTTACCTCAACGCTATGAACAGGGGATCAAGCCCCCCTGCACCCCACACAACCCGACTACTTAAATATACTAACTCCGAAATCGTGCTTCAGTGCAGAAAAGGGAAATTTACCCATTCTGCACCCTACGGAGCCGTTGCTTTTCACCTTCGAACTTTTTAAAATTCGATCATGTGATGTCTTGACATTGGAACTTTAAAAAGTTCTAGTAATTAATAGGGACCTTTACTTCTTCCTCTAGTTCCTTTTGGCATTTTTTTATAGTTTTGTCCCTTATTGTTAAAAAAAATATATCTTTCTGTATTAAAATTTTTTTGGTAGTTGCTAGCATGTGTGTGGATAGTACATAACGTGTTTACCTTGTTTTTTTCTCTTAGATCACATAGCTCATACTTTTAATTTTTTCCTGTGTGGCCTTCATGTTAGAGTTATAGGTTGTAGTACTGTAGCTAGTCATGTCTGAAAACCCAACTGGTTTTAAAGGATGCGCTTCTTGTGGGCACAGGATTCTTCAGATGCCCACACACGTCTATTGCTTGGGGCTAGAACACTTAAAATCTCACTGTGATACTTGTGCTGCATTTAATCCCAGAGCGCTTTCAGACTACCACAAGTTGATTCTTAAAGGCTTGCTTCTGGCTTCTTCCTCTTCCTCTCCTGGGGCTCAACCCCCCCACTAAAACTCACAGCTCCAGAGAGCCTAAGAAATAGGCCCTCCCTGTTTCTTCGAGGGCTTCGTTGAAGCCAGCTGAAAAGCTTAAAAAGACTTTGGAGCTGACCTCTTTGGATCCAAAGAAGTTCTCGCCTCGCTCGGATCCACAGGACTCTTCGGATCTAATGGGGGTGATCACCATGGCCAGTTCACAACTGCATTCCAGATCAGCCTTGGATCCCAGATCTTTGGATCCAATGGTTAGGAGCTTGTGATGCAGCTAGTTTTCCTAGCTCTACCATCTCGACTGTTCCAAACTCCAACCAAACATTCTAGGCCTGCTTCCTTAGCTTCATCCAGATCCTCTAGGATCTTGACAGAAGTTGATATGGACAGGATGATGTGGAAATTTCTTAGGGCTCAGACCCAGGTGGGGATCTTGCCAACTCCGTCCCTTCTTGGATCTGTGAGTGCAGATGCCCAGCCTATTCAGTCGTCTCCTCCGATCCAACCAGGAGTCTCGGAGTCTCAGGATCCAAGATACCCAAGAGAGTCAGTGTCTGATCTAAGGCAGTCTCCTCAACTCTGTCAGTTTCCCTAACCAGCCCTGCTCTGATTCCTTCAGCTCAGAGCAGGTCTCTGATTCGGGAAGTCAGTGCCAGGTCCAGGGGGTTGGGTTCATCTCTGATGCTGTTGGATCTGTCCCTTCTCCTTGATGCCTCAGCTCTAGACAGCTCAAATATGATTCTCTCTGAAGGGTGCAGATCCAGGGCTGGCCCTGACCTCTCATCCTCAGCTGCTTCGGCAAGGGCAGGAGAGGTTTCCCTGGGTCAGTCAGCCTTCCATGTGGTAGATAGGACCTTCTCTTTGCATGCAGATCTATCCTGTCAGATTTCAGATCCTACCTCTCACCCCTCATTGGGTCCAAACTCTGAGCCCATCATTCCTGCTTCTTTTGGTCAGCCTACCCCAGGAAGCCTTCACGCTCATTCCCTAGAGGGTTTTCCGCATTCTTCCAGTATCTCCCCCAACCCACCCCATGGAGGAGGTTCTGTAGAAAAAGACGTGCAAGAGGAGGCACATAGACTCCCCTGATGGAGTCTGTTACTGAAGACACTGACTTTGATGAGGGAGAAGGATCCCCCTCTATTACCACTTGATGACGTGGACCTGGAAATCCTTAAGCAGAGGGGTGGCTGGTCTTTCCAACTTCCTTCTGAGGAGTCTGTGTTTCTGGAGGCTTTTGGGGTGGGCCTATGTACATCTTGAGTGACCCCCCCCCCAGCTGATGAACTTATTGGCCTAGTTTCCCACCGGGGATGGAAGAAACCAGACACTGTCAAGCCCATTCCCACACGCCCAGACAAATTTTTAGTTACCCCAACAAACAGAACCCATTGGAGTAAGGGTGTCTCTGTTGATGCCATAGTTGTGGTGGCAGCAGCTAAAAAGGAGCTAGCCGAGCAGAGCTCCTCTGTCCATTCACTGAACAAGGAGTCCAGAATTGCAGACAGATTTGGAAAGTGCATCTATGACTCAGCCATGTTCACACTGAGGTCATTAAATTACCTGACACATTTTACCCGCTTACAGAGAGATTTGATAAAGGAGCTCTCAAACTCTCTCACCAAGTCCATGTCTGTGGAGGATCTAAAAAGATTTCTGCAAAACTGGCTACTCTTTTTTCATTGTCAAGTCATCAATGAGGCTGATCTCCCATACAGTGGAGGGCACCTCATGAGCAGCTCTTTTAGGCATAGCCATTAGGAGACATGCCTGGATAAGGCTATGTGACTTTGCAGAACCCCTTAAGACATCTTTTGTTAATGCCCCCTTTGATGGCTCCTCCGTGTTCAGGCCATCAGTGAAAGATATGCTTACCTGCAACAAGTGGGAAGGAAAGACCGTGATTGCCATCAGAATCAAGTTTTCTACCCCTCAACGAACATTGTCTGGATACCAGCAAGGTGGGAAGAAAATGTGGTTTCAGAAATCTCTGCATGGGGACACTTCCTCCAGAGGCAGAGAAGGAGGGTTCAGTGGCAGATGTTGCCTGAGAGGTAGAGGGGGCCCATAGAACCAGGGCTTCAGAAACTCCTTTGATAGACCGTATCGGCACTCCTGAAGCACTGTCCATTTATGCAGGAAGTTGGAAGTCATGTTGCCCTGCACCTGGACACATGGGCAAATCTTACAAACAACACATGGGTGCTAAGCATGATATCCAGAGGTTGCTACATTCCCTTTTCCCCTTCACCTCCTGTCACAAGGAGGAAACTCCCCAATGTTCCACCCAGTCAGATGAAGTACGTAGCTCAAGAGATTCAAAAGCTGCTACAAAAAAAGAGTCATCCAGGAGGTCTCTCCCGAACAAAAAAGGATTTAGAGCTTCTTTTTGGTGCTAAAGAAAACAGGGGACCTAAGACCAATTTTGGATCTAAGCAATCTGAATCAGTATGTAAGGAAGTCGAAGTTCCAAATGGTTATGGTGCATTCCATTCTACCCCTTCTGCACCAGGACATTTGGATGTGCTCTATAGATCTCCAGGATTCGTACTATCACATTAAAATTGACAGGCACTCCTGGAGACACCTGCACTTTCAGTTGGGAGCCAGTCATTACCAATTCAGAACCCTGCCCTTTAGACTCACCACAGCCCCCTGGGTGTTTACCAAATGCAAGGCAGTCATGGCAGCTCACCTGAGATTCAAAGGATTCTAGGTGTTTCTATATTTAGACGATTGGCTCCTCACCGCCCCAACCAGGCATCAACTTCTTCAAGCCAGGAATTATTTGCTTCATATCTCCAACTCCCTAGGCATTGCAATAAATCTTGCCAAATCAAAGCTGACTGCTGTTCATAATCTAGAATTTATAGAAACTCAACTGGATACAACAACTCAAATGGCCTCACTACATCTTCATCGCATCACATCCCTGAGAAATCAAGTATGGGGCTTATTGTTTTGTCCGTTCCCTCCACCCAAATTAGTGACGGAAGCTCTTGGGTCAGTGTCAGCTGCCAAACTTCTAGTTCCTGTAGCAAGATTCTTCATGTCAGTCCTCCAGTGGACTTTGGCAGTACAGTGTTCTTTACCAGCCTGTATCTGTTCCCATCGAACTCATACCGATTTGCAAATGTCATATTCACTGGTGGAATCATTCAGACTATCTGTTTTTGGACAGACCTTTTTCTTTTCCTCCCCCAATAGCCACAGTGGTCACAGATGCTTCCCAACTGAGGTGGGGGTGGGGGCATTTCAAGGGAAAGATGGTCCAAGGCATGTGGTCCCCTTGGGAGACCAGGTTGCATATCAGTGTCCTAGAGATGACAGCAGTCCTTCTAACACTGCAATTATTTCAGGACGTTCTGTCCTTAGTGACTGTTTCATTACATACCAACAACATGTCAGTAGTCTGGTACATCAACAAATAAGGAGAAGCCTGTTCCTACCCGTTGTGGAGAGAGGCCATGAGGGTCTGGGAATGGGCAATCTCTTCAGTCTGCTTTCTACTTGCAATGTACATACTAGGGAAAACCAACATGCTGGCAGACAAACCCAGCAGGTCCATTCTGATTCCTCAAGAGTGGTCCCTCAATCAAACAGTTGTGAACACAATTTTCAGCTGCTGGGGTCAGCCTTGCAGCGATCTGTATGCCTCTCCCCAACAACAAGTGTGGCAAGAACCTCGCTCTGATCCCCCCTCTGGGGGAGTCACTGAGGAATGCTCTGATTCACGATTGGCCCCAGGTCTCCTATATGCCTACCCCCCTTCCACTGATCCCAAAGTTTTACAAAAAACAAGCAGGCTGAAGAACTCAGTCATCCTCATTGCCTACTCCTGGCCTCAACAGGTATAGTTCCTCTTCCTCTGGTCTCAACTAAAATATCCTGCATGGA
Organism: Protopterus annectens; assembly: GCF_019279795.1. Lineage (NCBI taxonomy): Eukaryota > Metazoa > Chordata > Ceratodontiformes > Protopteridae > Protopterus > Protopterus annectens. The sequence continues at coordinate 739,829,057 of NC_056737.1, read as the reverse complement.
TACTGGTGCCAACCCAGGATCTCCTGTCTCATCCATCAAAAAGTCAACATCCCAGTCTCTCCACTCCCTCAAGCTGACCACATGGTTTCTCCACTTCCAGTGATAGTAAGACGGTCAAGGCTAGCTTCCCCAGTTCGTGGCAGTATCTTGGACTCCCAGAAGGCCTCTATCAGGAAAGTCTACAGAAGCAAATAGAAATGATTCTCTATATGGGCTTCAAAAGAGAATATTGACCCTTTCTCAGCTCCTACTTTGGCCATCCTTCTATTTCACTCTACTGTTTTTTAAGGGCCGAGTTAGTTTTTCTGTTGTTAAACTTCAGTCAGCAGCCATATCCAACTTTCACTCTGGAAACAAATCCATTTTTCTGTCAACTTACAAATTATGTAAGGCTTTCATGAAGGGAATTGTTTTCATTAGACCGCCAATCAAGGACCCCCTCTCCTGCTTGGGATCTCATGGTGGTCCTCCAGGGGTTGAATCAGAAACCCTTTGAATCAGCATTCTATCTTCACAGAACTAAACAGTACAGGAAGTCTAACCAGTTGCTTGTGGCATTTTTCCCTAACCGCTTAGGTCAAGTGGTCTCCAAAATTACTCTGGGTAAATGGATTATGGGCTGTATTTCGCTGATTTATTCTCAAAAAGGTCTGGAATTGCCTCATACTCCTAGAGCCCACTCTACCAGACCTATGGCTACTTCATCTGCCTTCCCCTCTAGAGCTTCAGTTGATATCTGCGTGACAGACACTTGGTTGAAGTCTCATACCTTTGTTACAGATTACAGATTGGACATTGTCTCCAGAAGCAGCACTTCCTTTGGTTTGACAGTGCTCCAGCATGTCCTTCCTTGAGGGCTTCTCAAGAGTTACATAGCTGGGGACATTGACCCATCAGTGAAGAGAAATGAAAAGGACAACATCAGGTGTAGAAGTTATGTACTTAACATAACTTGGCATCTGTGTTGTCCATTTTCATTCTTCCTCACCTTCCCTCCCAGCCATCCCCTGGCCTAGTCACTCCTAGAAGGATCTTCAGATGTTTGTGGAACACTAATGTCCAGGTTTGAGCCTCATCTTTTTTTATGTCTATCCAGTCTACTTACAGAGTGGGCATTAAGGCAGCAAACTCGATCTGAGGAGTTGGGGATGGATTAGGGCATTATGGGTAGAGGGAGGAGCTTGAGACTTGAATCCTATTCTTGTGAATGTGACCAAGTTGGATCCGAAGCTCAGATCCCTAACCCATCAGTGAAGAAGAATGAAAATGGATAACAGAAATGCCAAGGTAGGCTAAATACATAGCTTCTAATTTTCATACTTTCATTTACCACATATTCTTCCTGGGTGCAAATGATTGGTTCACTTTCTTTTCTTATGAAAGAACTGAACAGGAGAGGAAAACATTGACCCTTGTCTTGGTACTGAATCCAGGGTCTACCATCCCACGTATTTCATGCAGATGTCCTTTAAGGATGCATCTGCAGTCCTTACAAATGGGTTGTCCTGTCGTCAGGCAGCCCTTCGGTCGGCCGGATTCCAAAGTCTGGGTCTGGCCTCGGCTGGTGTCGCACTTCACCCGACGTCATAGCTGCAGTTATTCGGGTATAAAGGCATCAGCCGACGCCATTTTCCTCAGTCTTTCTTGCGCGTGGCCCGAAGCAGAAGCTGTTCGCAAGTGCCGGTCGGTCAGATCCAGAGATTACTACTACCGAATACTACTTGAAGACTTCTAAAAGCTAAGTACCCCGTTGGGGACTCTTTCTTGCCTCAGCCAATGTCAGAGAAAGTGAATAACTGTTTATCTTGTGGGAAACAAATACCTCATAAAGATTTCCACTCCTACTGTATACATTGTTTAGGCCCAGACCACGACGTAGCAGCTTGTCTAGCCTGCGCTTCTTTTAACCGACGGACGCTTAGACGTCGGTCGGAGTTTGCTGAACAAATTTTCGGCTCTGATTTTGCCTACATTATGCCGTCGGATCCTCCGACCACGCAGATTTCCAAAAAATGAAAAGAAAAGGACCGGCACTCGCGGTCCGCGGTCTCGGCCGAAATCGCGATTAAGCCAACCGCGAGTGTCTCGGTTTCGGCCGAAACCGAGCAAGCGGTTCTTTCTCCAGCCGAAACCATGCCTTCTACCGAGGCCTCCTCTAACCTGGTAGAATCAGCTTCTGAAATCCAGCCTTCTGTTGCGGTTTCTCAGGAATTATCAGACACAATTCCCCTGGATATTTCAACCCCTGCACGTGGAGCTGCTAGGCCTCCTGCAGCCATGTCTATTAAGGCCTTTGCCAGGGCTAAAGCAGCCAAAGCTTCAAAATCTGTGCCTGCCAAACCCCCCTCACACAGGCCCAGCACTAGCTCTCATATGCTTTCTTTGGCTGAGGATTTAATTTCTTTAATTCGTGGATCCCAGCCTCATCCAGACAGGTCCTCTCTCCCATCTCCAGAAAAGAGACCTAGAGCAGAGCCCCCTGAACCAGTATCCATTGATGGTTCCTCTGATGAATCAGAACATACAGACCTTCCTGAGGCTTATTATTCTCCTTACGAAGACTCTGATGCTGAAGAGTCCATTCCTTCAGCCTCTCCACCTGAGGAATTTTCCTTTGGGGAAACCTTGCATGCTATGAGGGAACAATTTCAGTGGCAGGGCCAAGATTTCTCAGACTCCAGAAAAAGGCTTAGATCCTTTCTACATTTGCCACAACATAGGCCTTTAGCTATACCTCCAGTTCTTTCTGTTGTAGATGATGCATTTAATGATGCTTGCACTGCTCCTGATTCATTACCTCCGGCTCCTGCTAAGCCCGATAGGTTCTACAGGGTCCCGGACACTCATCACCATTTATACAAGGCTCCTTTTGCAGATCCAGAGACTATCGCCCAGGGCCCTAAAGCTGTAGCTGCTACTTCTACTAAAACCCCTCCCTCTGAAAGGGAATCCAGGTCCTTAGAGATGGGGTAAAAAGTTTACACTTCTGCTACCTTGTCAGCTAGGGCTTTGAACTGCCAATTTCATATGATTCAATATCAAGAGTTTATGCTTGACCAGTTAACTAAAAGCTTTCCTCTGAAGAATCTTTAGATAAAAATATGTTCAGGAAATGGTACATAACATACAGCAGGTTAGTAACCATTCTTTAAAATGTGGCTATGATGCACTGGAGGCTTCCTTTAGGTCAGCCATGACTGGCACAGTTATCAGGAGACATGCATGGTTGAAAGAACAGGCATTACCAGACCATGTCAAATCAAAGCTTTTGGATGCACCCATGGACAAGGTCAATTTATTTGGTTCCCCTGCTCAGCAGGTACTAAAAAAGATGGAAGAGAAGGCGAAATCTGTACAAACGGTGAAAGATTTCTTACAGGTTCAACCTCCAAGGTTTAGCAGGAACTGGCCCTCCAAGAATTGGTCCTTTCCGGACTCCTCAAAGGCTCAGAGAGGCAGGAATAGGCGTTCAAGAGGCAGAAACCAATCCAGGGGTGCCTACAGGGGACGCCAATGGCAAGGTAACAACCAGCGAGGCACGGACGCAGCCACCACCACTACAACACCTCAATCACAGTGACTTGACAGTGGCATCGCCTACCAGGGAACAACTAGAAGCACCCTTAGGCGGAAAATTAAACTTATTTTCAAAAAACTGGCATTGCATCATAAGGGAAAAATGGATTTTGCAAACTATAGACCAAGGTTACAGGTTCCATTTCCATACTCTACCAGGGAAGAGAGGAATGCCAAACCTACCACCTACTCAAAGGACAGAAGCTCTAAAACAAATATCTCAGCTATTAAGAATGAGAGCTGTGGAAAATGTACCATCTATGGAGAAAGGAAAGGGATTTTACTCCAGACTCTTCCTGGTACCAAGAAAAGAAAACAAATGGAGACCCATTCTAGACCTGTCCGCTTTAAACACATTCCTTATTGTTCCAAAATTCAAAATGCGGACCCTACAGCAGCTTCTTCCCATGCTGGGCAAGGAGTCTTGGCTGGTAACTCTAGATCTCAAGGAGGCATACCTGCACGTCCCCATAAGACCAATTTGCAGAAGATACCTCAGATTTCTTGCAGGATCAGAGCATTATCAATTTTCAGCATTGCCCTTTGGCTTATCTACTGTGCCCAGAGTGTTCACGAAATGCCTGGCATCAGTAATTGCTCATTGCAGACTTCAGGGAATCCAAATTTATCCCTGCCTGGACGACTGCCTGATACAAGCGGACAACAAAAACAAGCTAGCAGAAGACTTACAAAGAGTCATTTACCTGCTGCAAGCCTTGGGATATACAGTCAATATAAAAAGGTCAAGGCTGATTCCATCCCAAAGAATAACCTTTCTGGGTGCAGAGCTGGACACATCAAAACAAATGGCATTCCTAACTGCAGAAAAGAAAGAGCAACTACCTCTCTACTTCTTGACATTAACAAAGCAGAACCACCTAACTGCAAGAAAAGTACTGCAAGCTCTAGGCTTCATGGCATCCTGCATAATTCTGGTCCCTCATGCCAGACTGCATATGCGAAAGCTACAATGGTACCTAAGGAATTTGTGGTCCCAACACAAGCACAGCCTAGAAACCAAAATCCCAATAATCCCATGCCTGAAAAAAGAGTTCCTATGGTGGGCTCAGGCCTGTCAATCAAACGCAGGATTGCCCTTCTGCAACAGCCAACCAAGCCAAACCATCACGACAGATGCCTCAGACCTCGGTTGGGGGCACACATGCTGGGCAAGTGCATACAAGGCTTATGGACTCAAGACCAGCTGTGCCTACACATAAATCTAAAGGAAATGCTGGCAGTAAAATTGGCAATCCAGTCATTCAGACCATTTCTCCAAGAAGGTCAGTTGACGATAAGGACAGACAACACCACAGTTATGTGGTACATCAACAAACAGGGAGGCACCCATTCATATCCTCTATGCCGGCTGGCACTGGACCTATGGGATGTGGCCCTGAGCTACAACATTCAGTTACAAGCAATTTTTGTACCGGGAAAAGAAAACATTCTAGCAGACATATTAAGCAGAGCAACCACAGATGCCCACGAATGGATGCTTCATCCGGACATCTTCAAAGCCATCACAAGGGAATGGGGATTACCACAAATAGACTTGTTTGCATCCCCATTCAATCACCAGCTAAAGAAATTCTGCACAAGGACGTACCACCCACTTGCTTGGAAGGTGGACTCCTATCTTTCAGTTGGAAAAACCTGACAGCATACGCATTTCCACCACTTCCTTTGATGCACAAGGTGCTTCTGAAGATCAAAGAGGACCGTCAAGGATCATCCTGATAGCTCCAGACTGGCCAAGACAACATTGGTACCCATTGCTGAGGAGCATGTCTCGGGAACAAATATGGAGACTACCCCTAATCCCATTACTGTTAACACAGAACAACTACAACATCCTGCATCCAAACCTGAAAACTCTGCAGCTAACTGCCTGGAACATTACATAACAGAAAATAACCCAAATTTATCCCAAAGGGTTAAAGACATAATCCTGGAGGCTCGCAGACCTTCAACAAGAAAGAATTATGCAGCAAAATGCAAAAGATATCTCATTTGGAGTACTGCAAAGGGAGAAGATGTGACTCTGGTAAACATGGCCAACATTCTGGAGTACTTGGCAGAGCTCTTCCACACAGGCCTGTCCTATTCTTCCATCAAGATACATGCATCAGCTATTTCAGCACAATACAGCTTGGATCCTCCTGTCTTCTCTCATCCCCTGCTCAGACAGTTTCTCAGAGGAATTAAAAATGTAAAACCTCCCAGGAAACCACCATTGCCAGCATGGGACTTGAACTTTGTGCTAGAAAAATTGACACTTCCTCCTTTCGAGCCAGCAGCAACAGCAGAATTACAATACTTATCCTGGAAGACTGCTTTACTGCTGGCAATAACTTCAGCTAGAAGGGTCTCTGAACTACAGGCATTAATGGCAGTGCAACCCTTCCTGATCTTCCATCAAGATAGAGTGTCCATGAGAACAAATCCTACATTTATGCCTAAGGTGGTATCCAGAGTGTCATTAAATCAGGCTATCCACCTACCTACATTCTTCCCAAACCCACAGAACAGGGGAGAAAGACTTCTGCATACCTTGGATGTACACAGACAGTTACACTACTACCTGGACAGGACTAAGTCCAGTAGAAAAACTGACCAGCTTCTGGTAGCATATGCCACAGGAAAGGAAGGAAAACCAATTTCAAAACAGACAATCTCCAAATGGATAGGAAATTGCATTAGATTTTGTTACTCCTACCATGGAAAGAAAACCCCAGAGAACATCAGACCTCACTCCACAAGGGCTACAGCCACTACCACAGCTTTCTTACGAGGAGTGGCTACCAAGGACATTATAGAGGCTGCTACTTGGACCTCCGTGCATACATTTGCCAAGCATTACAATTTACCTTTATACTCTAGATCCCGAGCAGGTTTTGCCACTGCTGTTTTGCAAGGGATCCTAGCTACACCATAATCTCTACTCATTCCTCCTCCCCTTGTTTAGCTATGGTATTCTACCCATTTGTAAGGACTGCAGATGCATCCTTGAAGGACATAGTACAGTTTTGTACCTACCATAAATGTAGATGTCCGATAGGAATGCATCTGCAGTCAGGATTACCCACCTTCCCTCTGAGGTACTCCTAGGGTATTTGCCAGCCTTCAGCTAGCTTGGGGGGGATCTATTATGGTGTATTTGTTTGTACATATGTACATACATGCTTATTTTTTGTGTTTGCTCTCTACTATTTGGAATCATTGGCATTTATCCAAATTTAGCCTTCCAAGAGGGCACCTGGCATCTGGGGCAAGAAACACTGAGGAAAATGGCGTCGGCTGATGCCTTTATACCCGAATAACTGCAGCTATGACGTCGGGTGAAGTGCGACACCAGCCGAGGCCAGACCCAGACTTTGGAATCTGGCCGACCGAAGGGCTGCCTGATGACAGGACAACCCATTTGTAAGGACTGCAGATGCATTCCTATCGGACATCTACATTTATGGTAGGTACAAAACTGTACTTTCTTACTCCTACTAGACGAACAGGTAGTCTCTGGACAGTTGGGTATCTGTCTTCCCCAAAAGTAACTATTTCTCCTTTACACAAGGAAGACACCCTGATGGTGATTTTTTTAACACACAATCATCCAGTGCATTACAAACCAGTAACTTATTGTATTGACAACTGAACAGGAAAGGAAACATGGACCATTGCCTGGGGATTGAGCTCAGAATCCCCTACATTCCATGCAGTTGTTACTTTTGCTGGGCCAAAAAGGAGTCTCTGGACAGTTAGCTACGTGGTCTTCCAGGTGTCTCCTTTCAACTACAAGACCATCATGATGGTGATGTTTTTTTTTTAACACCCAAGCATCCAATGTAGGACAAACCAGTGACTTAGTATTATATTAACAACTGAACAGGGAAGGAAAACACTGACCCTTGTCTGGGGAATGAACACAGGGCCCTCTGCATTCTTTGCAGTTGTTAATGTCACTCGACCAACAAGGAGTCTCTGAAAAGTTAGGTACCTGGTTTCCCCCAGGAGCAGTTGTTTCTCTCCTCATTTAGGAAGCCTCCACAACAGTGATTTTTTCTAAGCATACAAACTTCCAGTGCAATACAAATCAGTAACTAGTACTGTGTTAACTAAACAGGAAAGGAAAACTCTAGCCATTGTCTGGCGAGGAACCTCAGGACCTGCCCTGCATTCTGTGCGTTTATCACTGCCATTGCACCGGCAAGGTGTCTCTGGACAGTTAGGTATCTGGTCTCCCCAAGAATAGCTATTTATTCCTTGAACTAGTAAACCACCATGATGGTTATTTTTTTTAACACAGTAGCATCCAATGCAGTGCAGACCAGTAACGTAGCATTGTATTAGCAACTGAGCTGCAAATAAAACAGTGACCAGGTATCTAACTGTTCATAAACTCCTTATTGGTCCAGTGGTAGTGACAGCCACACAGAAAGTAGAATCTACCTCCCACAATCACATTTTCTTCTCTTTGATGACATGTACAAAACTTTTAATTACAAAAAAGTAGAGAAAATGAGGATCCCCATTAGGGATGCATATCTTTCCAATGGCTGAGGAAGAGACATGAATCATATGACTGACAGACCAAAGTTGAAGCAGTAATTCAGTATTCGGGATGGTGGCAAGAAGGTTTTGAGATTTATTAATATCTGATATGGCTTAGTGGTAAATCACTTTGGCTATGGTGTGCAGGGTCCTGGGTTCGAGCCTTGCAGAGGCTGTTTAACCTACCTATGAGCCGATACCTATCTACATCAAACAAAGCTCCTCATTAGCACTCTTCAGGAAAAATCTTGATGATTGGATGAGAAATAGGAAATTCGCCCCGGGGATCACCTCTGTGGCTCTGCTCGACAGTGGCACAGGAAAATAATTTTCTTGGGTGGCAAAAGCTAGGGTACCTTTTTGGCTGGGCTTGTATAGGCCCCAGGGCCAATAGCCTAGTACCTACCTATGAACCTATTCACGTCAGTCTGTCCCTTATGCACCTTTGCCTCCTTCAAGATGAGGTCATATGTTGGACATAAAGTACAAGAGGAGGGTGCCCATACTTTGGTATGCTGGCCAGATGTATGTCTGTCATTGGCAGGGTATTCCAACCGTTAGTAATACTGCAACAGTGATCAGTCAGACATCTACTGTTATGGTAAGTTCTTGCACAACTTTATTTATATGAACCATGCCATCATCCTACTTGCTTTGCATAAACACTGCCAAAACGTTGTATATCTATACCCATAGATTTAGTCTTAGTTGATTTATTTTGGCCAGTACGTGCCATCAGATAAAAGCCTCTATAAGCTTTGAACACCAACATCATATCTCACCCTCCCACCAGATGTCTCTGAAGTATTCTTACCTGAGTGAGTAGCTGGCATATGTATCTCTTATTCTTTACATATGCATGCATTTGTTAATTAAAAAGGGAACTGCTTAATCCACAAAGCTTTGACACTACAGTTTTCTAAATTTTATAACTGTTTAAGACCTCCAATAAAGAATTTAAAATCTATACACTTTCTGCACTCCTTATCAAGTCAGACAATGTATTTTACAGCTTCTTTGAACCATGATAACCTGTTAGTTATTTTGCATAAACCTATTCTTGTTTTATAACTGCACACATTAGATTTTTAAACTTAGCCTCTGTTTTAGACCAGTGCATTCCATCCTAGCTCATATATAACTCAAACAGAACATTTTCAATTGCTTTAGCCTTTCATTGTAAAATCCAAAGTATCTTGTTGTTTTCTTAGCCTACTTTTTAATTCTTTCCAACATTCATACCAAATGTGCACCTCATACTCTTTCTGAGTGTGTTATTCTTGTGTATATTAGTACTAGTTCATAAGATGTCTGCTGAAAAACAAGTCCACTGCTTCATGGTAGCATATTAAGCTGCTGTGGAGCTTGGGCTGAAAGAAACCTAACTCCCGTCATTATTTTACACTTGCTAAGTAGCACTTTTGCTGTTTAGTAGAAGTAAAAGAAGCATAAAAAAAGAAAAGTGTGCGTGTGTTTGTATATGTGTGTTTATGTTTCTGTCCGTGTGTGAGTGTATGCATGCATGCTTACTTACATGAGAGTGGACGTGTGTGTGTGTGTGTGTGTGTGTGTGTAATAAAGTGGTAACAGAGGTTCAAAAATAAGAACATATATTGCTCTTTTAAAATTACAAAGTTGCTCGAATAACAAGATTTGTATTAGTATGCATTTTCTAAAGGAGATAGTCTGAAACTTGAATACAAGGGGATGCCGAAAAGTTCTAAGCCCAACCAGCTTTCTAAATTCTGAGCATTATTTTGCCTCTGTACCTGAAAAGAGGGTTATATCATCTTGTTAGGTGCCAATTTTCAGAATTGTAACACTTTGTTTTGACATTGTTTCAGGTCATTGATTAAACCATGTCAAAGAAAGGTATGGAATTTTTCAAGTGTGGAACTCCAAGCCATCATGAAGTTCCTATTCTTGCAGAAGAAAACTCCAAAGGAAATCCATGAATGTACGATGCAAACATTGAGCCACACGTGCCCTTCTTACTCAGTTGTGAAGAAGTGGGGTGCAAACTTTCAGTTGGAGATTTCGAGACTGAAGATGCAGCAAGGTCTGGGAGGCCTCCGAAAGTGTCAACTCCTGAAATTCCATGTCCATGACCTGATTTTGGAAGATTGTCGAATACCAGCTAAAACAATTGCTGAGATACTGTAGATATCCAGGGAATGTGTTGGGTTTATAATCCATGAGCAGCTGGTTATGCAGAAGCTATCAGCCAAGTGGGTGCCCAAATGTTTAACCTCCAATGAGAAAAGACTTCAAGTGGACACTTCCAAGTTGATTTTGTGGCATTTTTGTCTAACTGGAGCCAACTTTTTGGAACTAGTTACTGTTGATAAAACATGGTTACACCACTATGATCCTGAGACAAAACAACAGTCTAGGCAGTGGTGACACTCTGGTACACCAAGGCCAAAGAGGTTCAAAACCCAAAAGTCAGCAGCAAAGGTCATGGCCACAGTGTTTTGGGATTGGGAAAATGTTTTAATGAGTGACTATCTTCCAAGAGGCCAAACAGTTAAGGCAGAATACTACTATAACATGCTATGCTGATTAAAGGAGACATTGAAAGGAAAAAGGAGAGGGAAGTTGCAGAAAGGAGTTCTCTTTTTACAAGACAATGTACCTGTTCACAAGGCCGGCAAAATGATGAATCTTGATGAAATTGGGGTTTGAGTGCATAGACCTTCCACCCCACTCACCAGATCTTGCTCCATCTGACCATTTCCTGTTTCCAAACCTTAAAAGGAGTTTGAAAGGGCAGCAATTTTCGAGTGATTCAGAGGTGATTGCAGCAGTGGAGCAGTATTTCAGTGATCAGACTTCAGACTTTTTTTGGCAGGGTTACAGGAATGAATGTGCCAAGTGTGTTGAACTTCAGGGTGAATATGTTGAATAACTTATGTTAAGTTGTCTATCTCGCCTTCATTCTTGCTGGATGGGTTCGGAGCCGACCTCGGCTCCGACAAGGCCACACTAAAAGCTCGAGAGTTGGTTCCACCGGCTCGAGGCCCCCCTTATATCCCACAATGCTAGGCGTGAATTACCTCAGATCTCGTTTGCCGCTACAGCGATCGAGGTGTTGTTTTTTCTACCGGCTTCAGGTCAGTTGTTTTAGATCAGTTTAATAACTGTTTAAACCCCTTTTAGCTTAGCTTTTTCTTCTTTAACTATAGTGTAGTGGATTTTTATCCTTTCTACCCTTATCCAGCTCCTTTCCCACAAGAACTGATAAGTTCTTTCCTTAGGCCTTCGGGCCCTTCCATCCCTAATAGTGGTGTGTGTGTGTTTTTTGTAGGGATTTATTTTATATATAAACTAACTAATTTCTTTAGCTTTTAGTTTAATTTACCTTTTTCTGATAGTGTAATCGGTGTGTGTGTGTGTTTTGTGTGGTGGTTACACTTCGGTTCCTTGAAAATGTCCAAGGATTCAAAGGTCTCAGGCTTCAAGAAGTGTGACTCGTGCTGTCAGAAAATGTCTCTGACAGACGGTCACACTTCTTGTGTTTACTGCCTGGGACCTTTACACCTGCAGGACTCTTGTGCTGTATGCCATGGCTTCAGCCCTAGAGTCCTGCAGGAAAAAGAACAAACTCATCCTAAGGGGTTTGCTCAAGCCTGAAGGTTCCCTAACTGCTTCCTCGGGAAAACCTTCCAAGGCTTCTAAGACCTCGACTCCAGTTTCTGAGTCGAGGCCTAAGCCTACTGCTACATCGGCTCCGGCTGGAGCCGATGAGTCTTTGACTACAGCTTCTGTGGTTCCCTCGGCTCCGGCTGGAGCCGAGGTATTGGAAATTCCTGGGTCGGCTCCGATCAGACCGTCGGAGCCGACATCTAGAAAGAGGTCTAGGTCACCCTCCCTTGGCTCCGTTCATTCGGCTCCAGCGTCTCCCTTGCTGTCTGAACGGAGCCATAGGTCTCACTCCTCTAGGTCATCGAGGCTTTCGGATCATGACCTTCAGAGGGTAGTGAGTCGACTTCTAAAGTCCGAGGCACTGGCCCAAATGCTTGAGAGCCCGACTCATCAGTCGATGCTTCAACCTTTCCCTCTAAATATTCCTCCTCCGACTCCTTTGAGCTCGGAGCCGGGGCGTCTCGGAACTGAGACTGTGGTAGCGTCGGAACCGATACACTTGTCTTCGGTTCCGTCGTCGGCTCCGATTTCTTCCTTTGAAGAATCTCGGCGCCGGACTTCCCTCGTCGGCTCCGAGGGGGTGAGTGGCATCGGACCCTTGTCCGACCCGCTCTCCCTCTCGGTGCTTGGCGCTGGTGAGTTCGGCTCCGACATCGGCCTCGAGCCATCTCTGTCGGTGCCGAGGAGGTTCTCAGCTTCTTGGAGCGGGGACCTCTGGCTCTGCCTGACAGGGGTGCATTCGAGGTCATGCGGAGTGTGTTGGAACCTGGTTCAACTCCACAGTCGGCTCCGTCCGCCCCTCCCTCTTCGGTGCCTCAGGTGATGTCTACTCTCTCCCTCATCCCTGACCGCAGAGAGCCAACTCTTCAAGAATCCCTTGTGGGGATTTCATCCTCTTCCGAGGCCTCTCCTGATTTGGCAGGGAGCCCCTAGGAAGAGAAAGTGTAAGAGGAAACACATAGACTCACCTGAGTCTGTCACCTCTGACACAGATTTAGAGGATTCGAGGGTTCTCCCGTTCCCCTTCTGAAGATGTCTCCTTTGCAGACATTCTAGAGATCCTCAAGCAGAGGGAAATTGGCCAGCCCTTAACCCTTCGGAGGATGAATCTGTGTATCTTGAGGCGTTCGGCTCTCGCCCTTCCACCTCCTGGGTGTCCCCCCCTTTGACCCCCTCATGCAGGTGGTAGCAAAAGCCTGGGCGGCTCCTGACTCAGTGGACCCTACCCCAGGAGACCTTCTAAATTTATAACAGCACCCACTGATAAACAATTTCTGACCAAAGGAGTTACTGTGGATGCTATGGTGGTAGCTGCTGCCACCAAGAAGGAACTAGCTGATCCTTCAGTGCCTGTCCATCCCCCTAACAAGGAATCTAGGTCTATGGACAGGTGCGGAAGCGGATGTTTTCGTCAGCGACCTTTGCAATGCGTTCGCTGAACTACTTATGCCATTTCACTCGTCTCCAGAGAGACTTGATCAAGGAAGCGAGTGAGATGTTGAAGGATCCTACAGCTGCAGGTTTTCAGGACAAGATGAATGCCCAGCTGACTACCCTGAATTCTATAGCTAACTCCTCCATGCGCCTCCTTTCATATGCGGCTGATGGAGCGAGTAGTGCCGCAGGGACAGGTGTAGCCTTACGCCGGCATGCCTGGATGCGACTATGCAATTTCGCGGACCCCTTTAAAACGTCTTTCACTAACTCCCCGTTTGATGGATCATCTCTCTTTGGTCCTCAAGTGAAAGAAACCTTGACTAGGTGCGAGACGGATGGCAAAACTTTGTCTTCCGTCGGAGTCCATTTTTCTACTCCTTCTAGACCTTACCCCAAAGGCCAGAAAAGTGGGAAAATGTGATTCCATAAACAATCTCAAGGGAATTTGCCTGACGCACAGAGTCGGTTCCCCTCCAGAGGCAGAGGAGGGAACAATAATGGTAGACGTCGCCCCAGAGGCAGAGGGGGTCTGCAGAACCAGGGCAATCGAGAAACCTTTTCCGATAAGCCCTTTCAGCATCCCTGAGGTGTTGCCCGACTGTCCACCTTCGGAGGCAGTCGGGGGAAGATTGTCACTGTACCCAGAAGCCTGGCTATCCCTAACTCAAGACAAGTGGGTACAGTCCATCATTTCGAAGGCTATTCCATTCCCTTCTTCGCATTCCAAACCAATCAAAAAATCCCTGCCAGATGTTCCACCGCTCAAAGGGATCTTGCAGCTTTGGAAATTTCAAAGCTGCTTGCAAAAGAGCAATTCAGCCAGTTCCAGCAGACCAGCAAGGATCCGGAATCTACTCCAGGTTCTTTTTAGTTCCAATGAAAACAGGGGACTGGAGACCAATTTTGGATCTCAGTATCTTGAACAAGTCAGTCAAGAAAACAAGATTTCAGATGGTCACGCTACAGTCCATCCTTCCCCTATTGGGAAAGGAAAACTGGATGTGCTCTATAGATCTTCGGGACGCGTACTATCATATAAAAATGAACAGACGCTCCAGAAGATTCCTCCGCTTCAGGCTGGGAACCAGTCATTTTCAATTCAGAGCCCTGCCCTTTGGACTCAGCACTGCCCCGGTGTTTACCAAATGCATGGCAGTGGTAGCTTCTCACCTGAGACGTCAAGGATTCCAGGTGTTTCCATATTTGGACGACTGGCTCCTCACAGCTTCCACCAAGCATCTTCTTCTAATGGCCAGAGACTACACCTTTCGCATTTGTCAAAAGTTAGGCATCTCAGTAAATTGCGAAAAGTCTGTTTTGTCGCCTTGTCGTGCTATTACCTTCATAGGCGCAAATCTAGACACAGTCAGCATGTCTGCGAGACTAACAGTTCAGAGAATAACAGACATACGCAAACTGGTCTCGCTTCTCTTCAGCAACAACAGAGCCAAAGCCAGGTTAGTTCTGAAAGTATTAGGGATTATGGCGGCTGCCATTCCTCTGCTTCCATTAGCCAGATTCCACATGAGAATCCTTCAATGGATGCTCTTCACACAATGGTCATACCAACAACTTCCGATGTCTCACACCATTATGATTACGCAAACATGCAAGAATCATCTTCTGTGGTGGATGTCTTCCCCTCAGCTCTTCTTGGGAAGACCCTTTGTTCCTTCCCCTCCGGTTGCTATTCTGACAACGGACGCCTCCCTGATCGGGTGGGGGGGGCATTATCAGGGCAGAACTGTCCAGGACATATGGGAACCAGACGAATGCCACTTGCATATAAATGTTCTAGAGATGAGAGCAGTGCTTTTAGCGTTGCAAGCCCTTCAAGACTCTCTTCCCCTGGGAACGATAGCAATCCAGACGGACAATATGTCTGTAGTGTGGTATATCAACAAACAAGGCGGAACCAGGTCCTATCCCCTATGTCGAGAAGCACTCAGACTGTGGCAATGGGCGATTTCTTCTCAGCGTTTTCTGATAGCAACGCACATCCCCGGGAAGTCCAATCAAATCGCGGACAAGTTGAGCAGGGCTATCCTCATGCCTCACGAGTGGTCTCTGAAAGATTCTATTGAGAAAATTTTTCTCAAGTGGGGTCAGCCTTGCTGCGACCTTTTTGCTACTCCCCAAAACAGCAAGTGCAGAGATTATTTCACCCTATTCCCGTTACCAGGCCAGCCCAGCAGAGACGCTCTAGTCCAAGTTTGGCCCTGGGGACTTCTGTATGCATTTCCTCCTTCCCACTAATCTCTCAAGTGATACAGAAAGCTATCGCTCAGAAGGCCTCATTGATCCTCATTGCTCCTTACTGGCCTCGACAGGTTTGGTTCCCCTTTCTACATCAATTTCTGTTGGAGCAACCTTGGCATCTGGACCTAGTTCCAGATCTTTTGATCCATCAGTCGGGTCAGTTACATCGCTCCCTCCCTCTCTGAACCTCACTGCTTGGTTCCTCCAGTTCCTACCCTAGCCAGGCTTCCTCAAATATCTCACACTGTTCGAGATATTTTAATAGCTTCACATAAATCTTCCACTCGGAAAATTTATCTTAGTAAGTGGAAACGTTTTGCCTATTGGGCTCAAGGAAAGGATTTAGATCCTTTCACTGCTCCCATCCATATGGTTCTTGATTTTCTAGCTGAACTCTTTCATGCAGGTTCATCTCCTTCTACTCTCAAAGTTCAATTGGCAGCTATATCTAACTTTCATGTAGGCATTTCAGAGTCTGCCATCATGTCCCACAAGCTTTGCAAAGCCTTTTTGAAGGGAGTTTTTCTTCTCAGACCTCCTATAAGAAATCCTCCTCCTCCTTGGGACCTTAATTTAGTGCTCAGCTCTTTGATTCTTCCCCCTTTTGAACCTGCAGCTTCCTGTTCATTAAAATTGCTATCATGGAAGACTCTCTTTCTGGTAGCTATTACTTCGGCTAGAAGAGTTTCAGAACTTCATGCACTCAGCTGTCGACCTCCTTATCTGTTGTTCCATAAGGACAGGGTATCCTTACGAACCAATCCATCCTTTTTACCTAAAATAGCCTCGGCGTCTAACCTAAATCAAAGCATTGACCTCCCTGTGTTTTTTCCAGAATATTCTAATAGGTCTGAACAAAAATTGCATTGGCTAGATGTTCATCGTCAGTTAAGGTACTATTTGGATAGAACCAAACAATTCAGAAAATCTGACCAGCTGTTTGTCTCTTATGCAGAAGGCAGAAAGGGACTTTCTGTTTCCAAGGTATCACTATCTAGATGGCTAACATCTCTAATTTCCATTGTTTATGAAATTAGACACCAAAAGCTGCCTAACAAACCTAAAGCCCATTCCACCAGAGCTTTGGCTACTTCTATAGCCTTCCAAGACAGACTGCCTATTGACACCATTTGTGCAGCGGCTACTCGGGCTACTCCTCATACTTTCATTTCACATTATAAGTTGGATTTAGCTTCTAGGCATAGAGCTAACTTTGGTTCCACTGTTCTCGAGAGTCTGTTCCATTAGGCCACCCGGGACAAGGTGCTAGGGACGCGGTCCCATCCAGAAAGAATGAAGGCGAGATAGACAACATATAGAAGTTATGTTCTTACCATAACGTTCCATGTTAGTTGTCTTCTTCTCGCCTTCTTTCTTGCGTCCCACCCTCCTTCCCCCTGGCCTGGACAGACCTAAAGGAGTTTGATTGTGATCTCTCTTTCTACCACCTCTTTGCTATAGGTATATGCTCTGCTGTGCATATTTTCCTAGATCAGGCTTAGGTCACCTTTTCTCTTCCCCTTTGTTTATAGAGGTGGACTCTTTTTCCAGTTTTTCTGGTTGTATTATTAGCTGGGCCTAGCTCACAAACGAGATCTGAGGTAATTCACGCCTAGCATTGTGGGATATAAGGGGGGGCCTCGAGCCAGTGGAACCAACTCTCGAGCTTTTAGAGTGGCCGAGTCGGAGCCGAGGTCGGCTCCGAACCCATCCAGCAAGAAAGAAGGCGAGAAGAAGACAACTAACATGGAACGTTATGGTAAGAACATAACTTCTGTTTGTTTCATGGCTCCACATCATTCCCTTCTAGATCGGGCCTAGGACTTTTCAGCACCCCCTTGTATATGTCATTATTATGCTACTTCAATCCGCAATGACTGGCAACAAACAACACATTGTAGGAGTAAGGGTGCAAAAAGTAAATATCTGGATATTTTTTGAAAATGTTATATTTTGAATGTAAAGTACTTCCTCAAACACGATTTACAGCAAGTTTGAAACATTAGGTTGAGGAACTATTTTACTCCAAAAATATATGAAAAATAATACAGTAATAAAAAAAAATAAGCAAGTAAAACACAACAATTTACATACAGCCCATTATCTAAGCACAGTAATGCCCTCCGGGTTGTGTGTTACTGTGTAAATAACTCCCAGGGGTGTAGAGGCCCTCGACTGCAGTGACAAGCCTCATAATACCCTTGGGCAGGCGTTATTTACACAGTAACGTATCATGTTGGGCATTATTGCTTGCTTATAATATGACATTTTCAAATATTCACAAATAGCATAACATGCCAGATACTTATTGGAAGTCTTTTAGTTGTATGTCACATCATAATGTGAATCTTAATCATGCTGCTGCTACTGAGCACATCCAATTGTCTGCTGCCATAAACTCGCACATTCACACACACCATAAATTAGTATGTGGAGGCTCAGGTGGAAAAAAAAATTTTTTTTAATTCTTCACTGCAATGCAATTTTGATTCTTTATAATACACTCAAATTATGAGCTAACGCTCATTAATACTGTGATTGTGAATCTAATATTACCAAACCATTAATATACCCAAAACATTAAACACAATATCAAAAACACAGGTGCTCAGAAGTTTATGCTAAAAACTTCACAAAAATATTAACAGTGTTCGTTAGTTTAGAAATTGACACTCCCATCTTATTAAATTCTTTAACATATAACATTTCATATCATGGCAAGTAATGCAGTATAGCAATCAACTGTTTATTTAAATGAATATGACACATCCAGTAGACTAACCCTTGATCGGGCTGTTTTGAAAAATATTACCACTTGCTATTGGAAATTTAGTAGCACAATCCGATATAGCCAAAAGTCACCTTTTAATGTGCAAGCTTTAGTAAAACTTTTGCCGTGGTTCATCATTTTAATAGCATTTATATTATTGTTAGTTGCCAGTGAACCATAATTGCAGCAATAACTTTCAAGACAGCTGTATGGATTCTTTCCTCCATCCCTTGCCATACCACCAACACCTTCCCTTCCCTTTGTTTACTCCTCTCCCATTTCAGTAACATCACAACAGTCATCACCTTTCCCAGTGACTTTTTCCCTCCTCTCCTCTCCCATTTCAGTAACATCGCAACAGCCATCACCTTTCCCAGTGACTTTTTCCCATGGTTCGTTGTACACACAGTCTAACAAAGGTGGTAGTCCTGTATCCTTTCCAGACTAAACTGATTTTATTAGGTACATTCCTGATGGAAAAATATTTTTTTCAGCATCACTGCGAATGACAACCAATACCTTAATTTTTTACTATCTGCTTTCCTTTTTGGCATCCAAAAACAGAATTGTTTACTGCATGGTAGTCTTAGGGAAATCATGATCCACCAGTACTGATCTCATTTTCACATTATTATAGCAATAACCCATGCCTCGGTGTGGGTAATGCTGGATTTACCCATAGTTGGTGTGGTTTGGTCACGAGGGCCAGTGCAAACAAAGACAACCGTGGGTAAATCAGCATTACCACCCAGGCGTCAGGTTATTATATCTAATGACATTATTTAAGAAAAAAATAATTATTTTTCTTAAATAATGGCATTGTATAATGCCTCCTTGCTGCCCTTCCGCAGCTGTCTGGTATTCTGTGGCAGTTCTGATGTACTATGCATGCGTATACTTACACAGTACATCAGAGCTGTGGGCAAAAGCAATGGAGAAAGCAAGATCTCCATTGCTTTTTAAAGTGTCTCGCTATGTTAAACTCGTTTAGCATAGCGAGACAGGTTGTAAAAAGCAACGAAGATCTTGCGTTCTCTGTTGCTGTAAAAAAAGAGTTATACTAATGGAAAAAGTCCGGGCGACCGGACCATTTTCCATTACTATAACTCTGATTTACAACGTGCACGCTGACCAATCAGCGTGCACGTTTTGGAATATTAATGGCGGGTCGTTGTATAATGTTCATGTAGGCTGTCATTGCTAAAACAAAACTTGTTTCTTTTATACAAGGTAACAAACTGGACAAAAATCACTCTCAGTCAACCTTAAAGTTTTGATGGCAGCAATCTCTACACCTTTTCAGTGCCTAGTGATTTCTTTGTAAAGCCAGTCACTGTACCTTCTTAGATTTCACAAATTCTGGACATTGTAATCCTTCCACACCATCCAAAACTCTACATAGCCACAAAAGTATGTCAGATCAACCTTTGCTCAATATAATTTTTTTTCTAGGTCCTTGTAGCCCAGTTTTTTAATAGCTATCAATACTTACCCTGCTGGACTTGAGCCCATTAGTCACTTTTCTCCTGGGGTTGTTACCCAGCAATGTATATGAGGCCATAGTGGTAAAATTGAGTCATTCTTTGAGACATTCACTGCAATCACTACACAGAGGTCTCAGGTTGCTTTCCATATTGATTCAGAAAATCTGAAACAACTTTAATTTATTGCTGTACTTCTTCAAAAGTTCCATCTGTTTCCATATCCCAGAGCCTCATAACTGATTAACAGTGGTTTCTTCAGTAGATGGTTGGTTCACATCTACAGGATGCCCCTTGTGTCCCTTCTGTGGATCTATAAACATTTCCTCATCATTTTTTCACAAATCTAAATACAGTATCTTGTTCAACAGGTAACTTATCACTTGCACCAGATTTACACTGAAACAGACCTTAAACTCAAAAATACACCTTTGTAAACTATTACCTGACAGACCATCTGAATGCAGTGACCAAACTATTGAAGCATTATGAGACCTCTGCCCTGTACTGTCCTGTGTTGACATACTGTTTCTTACTCATCACTTTGCACCATATTACAGTGTGCGTGAACTGCATGAAGAATATGATTGGTAGATTGAACTACTTTACTTGCTTGTCTTGTTTGTATCCTGATATTCACTGATTTCTGTGCTACTCTTTCTTTGTCTCTCTGTGGGAGGAAACAGAAGTACATGGCAAAAAATGATGTAGACATAGTTGATAAGGTAAAGTCACTGTACATAAGGCATCTCAGCTGATAGTCAAACTGGAAATAAAGGCATTTTGAACCAGCAGTGCAATCTGCTGTACCTCTCTGCCTCCCATAGGAAGTTAAATTTAATTTCATTTTTGTTTGTTTTTTGCCTCCCCTGCCCCACAAGTATCTTGCCTGCTTTCAACCAGTTGGCCCATTCATTCTGGCAGAACAGAAGCCAGGTATTCCCAAGCTTGACAGCCTTTTCATTCCTACATGGAAATCACTATCAGCCTTCCATTCTCAGCTGGATGGTAGAGAGCAGGCCAGTTTGCTGTCATATGCTATGGGGCTGGCCTATGCTTCAAGTAGATGATAGCCCTGTTGAGGCAGAGGATTGGAGCAACAAGGGTATTCATTAGCTGAGTAACCTTACAGAAGAAATGAAGGGCAAAAAAGTATTCACTTCTTTTAGCTACCTTCAGAGTAAGTAGAGCATCCCTACTAAAGACCACTGGATGTACTTGTCAATCTGCTATGCCATCATGCGTTCTTCCTTGAAGGATAAGATTCTGTTACCATCTTTGCCAGTGTTGGCTGCTGTGTCAGCTGTAACATATTCCAATAACTTACAATGTACCATAAATATAAGGATATTCAATAATTGCCTGTTTCATAAAGACATGGATAAGCTTAAAGATTCCTTTGCAGGAAGTATTCATTACCTGGATCCTGATTGCCACTAAACTCTAATTCTTAATCAGTATAATTAAGTGCTCCAGGTAAAACCATGGCCATACATCTATGAAAAGCTAATAATGTTTTGGCTTGGAGGCTGTTTGGTATGTAGAGCTACTATAAGTTTGGAGATCTTTAATATCCACCCTGTGCAATTTGTGAATACAAAATGGTTGACTATTTCCTAAGTTTTCAGCCTGCCATTCAGTCTTGTTCATCTGGATTAAGTTTAGGGCACTGTTAAGAGGGTACATAAGGGGATAAAGTCCCCACCGCCCAAGTTACTTACTCTTCCTGTACCTGACACACAACTACCTAGCAGCTAAATCTTCTGCCTTCAAAATTTGGTTTATGCATATCACCTCAGTGGTAATGAGCTACATTGTAGGAGAATACAATGATTCTTCTTAAATCCTTTAGCAAATTAAAGAGACATTTGTGTAGGGTAGGGTTTCTAGAGGGGATCTGTACTGTGTCTGCAGATTGCTGCCCCCATATAGTCTACCAGAGCTGTTACAGTATTACTGGGTTGTCTTATTAAAGGAGTGCTCTGGACAAATGTTAACTGCCTGGCCGATGCGTGTATTCATACCTTTATCTATGACCTCTGGCTTACACACATACACACACACACACACACACACACACAGTGATATATTTATGTCAGTATCTTTTTTATATACAGTTATGGTTTGTTCTATGATACAGGACCTGTTTTTATTCCATTTTATATTGTTTCTATACCTCTTATATCTCCAGTGCCTACACAGTTATGACACACTTTTACTGTGGTGTGGGCCTGATCATTTTTATCACTGCCAGTGCTGTTTTTATTGTAATTGTTGCATTACTTTCCTTTCAGCTGTACTTAGTAAAGATTTGTATTTAAAAAAAAAGTATATTTATTTTATGTAATGGCATATTCACTTATTTTTCTAAACTGTAGATGATGACCTATCATTGGTACTTGCCAATGACAGCAAAGCACATACCAGGCATCTCTTTCCCTGGGAACAGATGGAATCCTATGGAAGGAATATTTCTGGATGGATCTGTTACCTTTAGTCTTCTTCACTTTCTTGAAGTAAACAAACAGTAGGTGCAATGTTTCTTTTTTGTGTCATTTTTATTAATATGCCTCCTTACTTGGATCTTATTATCAATTTGTATGTATATTGATTTTTTTCTGAAGCTTATGGTTTTCCATTTTTTTCATAGTTTTGGAATTGGGTTTGTTTAAGCCGTAGAATCTCATAGATACATTTCCAAAATAGTATGGAAACCATGTGATGGCTCCATAGTTTAAGCAAAACGAAGGTGTGTCTACCTGTCTTGCTAATTTTCCCAGTAGAATTCATGTTTATTGGGTCCACATACAAACAGTGTGGTCATTCTTTTTTCTTCCGTAAAACTCACTCTCTCTATTTTTATTGTAACTTTGGGTTACATTTGTGCTTCAAAAAAGCTAAGTAATCATTTTAGTGTTTTTCTTACAGAACTGGTACATAAAAGCCTGCAAGTTGTTAGTGGCCCAATTATCTATCAAGACTTTAAAACCCGTGAGATGTTGTGGGTTTTAGGAACAGTTGCTTCCAATGCTAGATGATTCAACAATTACAGTTCTTTAAAAGAAAGTTGTTTCATAAAATCAGAACAAAGCCGTAATAAAATGATTCTGATATTCTTACAAACAACATGGATTTAGTCCCAGATATAACAGAATTATAACCATATACTCAACTTCAGGTTGGAAAAGTTGCTTTTGCTTCCAGTGCTAGATGATTCAACAAATCTGATTTTATGAAACAACTTTCTTTAAAAAAATTAACAGAAAATATAATAAAATGATTCTGATATTCTTACTTACAAACAACATGGATTTAATCCCAAATATAGCACAATTATGGCCACGTACCCCTCTTCAGAAAAAAAATATCTCGGGGTATCAGTAATAATCTGTTCATATGTGTCTTTTTTCCTCAACTTAAAAAAAAAAAAACTTTAATATTGTAACTCATGATATTCTGATTGTTAAACTTGTAAGTTCTGAGGCAGGACTGCAAAGTTTCCTGAGCAGATGTTAGCTTGCTAAATAATGCAGTTTGTTTGCCTGGGAACTCCAGACTAAGTGTCAAAATTATATAATGTGAATACTGGGAAAACCTAAGTGTCAAAATGATGTCATTTGGAGGGCCATAGCAGAGCTGTTTGTTAGTGTTTTAAAAAGTATTGTTCAGTGAGAAACTAAAAGCATTTGTCTTAGACCATCAACCCAGCACTGCTTATGCTCTTTATATGTGTAAGTAGGATTATAGCATTGTGTTTTCTCTTAAGAATAGCTAAAGATTAGAAAGTTAGATTGTGTTTTTCTTTGACACCAGACCTGTCCTACTATATTGTTTTAAGTTTCTGTGTGATCTCTGAACTCTTAGATATCTCTGTGGTGTAGTAGTATTGTCTTGTGTTTTAATTATTTATTATTAAATATTTTAAAAACCTTTACCTGTGGCTGGTTTGTGTAGAGATAGGCTCTAGAGTATATTGCATATTTATAGAGTTCATGGTAATAGGCCACTCTAATAAGCCTTAGACTAAATAATTGGCCACTCTAATAAGACTTAGACTAAATAGTCACATTACCAATTGGATAATAATATTGCACAGTAATAATTGGACACTCTTTCAAGGGCCTTTGGGTAGCTGATAATTATTAAGCTGGTGGTGGCAGTAATTACTACTGTGTAGTCTGGGTAAAGGGGCACAGCTAGAGAATCTGTGTCAGCCTTTCCCAGGAGTGTCTGTGAAGTTGTATAAATACTTATCTCAAAATGTGGTTGTGTGTCAGCTACCTCGGCAGGGACACAAAGCACTGGTTGGACAGAGAGGGTACTGGAGGTTAACTTGCCAGCTAGGCTGAGATCTGGACCCTATAGCTGTGCCAGTGTGGAGTGTTATTACCTTGAGAGCAAGGGAGCAACCAGCCCCAGACTGACTGTGATCTATGTGTGCACTTAAGGGAAATTGTACTTTACTATGTGTATTAGTTATCCTTTCCTCTTCTATGAGATGACCTCCCTGGTGTTAGTGGTGTGGATTGAGGCTCTTTGATTGCTCGGCCAGGGCACGGTCATCACAAAAAGTAATTCTAATGACATCCTTTTGGCCAAGAAAACAAAGGTCCCATCTCCTGGACAACCTGTCAAGAGGAAAAGGCAAAATATTGCCTCAGTATGCTCATGTCGACACAATGCAGGGGTTCCCTGCTTCTTCCAAGCATGGCCACTCCAGGGCAGAAGGTTTGGATGATCTTAACTTGATTACATTTAGGAATGATCAGTAGTATGAAGTAGTCTAGGAAACTTTACTCAAGAAAATCATACCAAGCAAAATGGAAAAGATTATCCTTCTAGTGCAGATCTGGAGACATTAACTCAAAAAACCTATAGTGGTTGTGGTCCTAGAATATCTGCCAGACCTATGGAAATCAGGTTTAGCTTACACCTCTGCCAAAGATGCATACTTCAGCTATTTCATCCTGTCTCCCAGTGGACCCCCCCCCAGGTGTACTCTAGCCCTTTGGTTAGATAGTTCATCAAGGGGTAATTTATCTTAGAGCACGAAGGAAAGAAATTGCTCCACCCTGAATTCTGTGTTAGAAAAATTGACTCTGGCCCCCTTCAAACCAGCTGCTTCATCTGCTGTTTTTGACAGCTATTACTTCTGGCAGGAGGATTTCTCAAATCCAAGCTTTAATGTGCAAAGGACCTTTGCTAGTCAGGACAGGGTATCCCTGCATAAACCCCCATGCCTTAGGTGGTCTCTGAAATGAACCCAACTCAGGCTATTAATCTACAAGTGTTATTCCAAAGCCACTGAATTCAAGAGAAGAGACTCTGCATCCCCTTGATATACACAGACAGCTAAGATATTACTAACATAGAACCAATGAACTTAAAGTCTATTCAGGTATTTATTTCTTAGGCTTAAGGGAAAAGATGGTAGACCTGTTGACAAACTAACGCTTTCAAAGTGGCTGGTTTACTGTATCTCATTTTGTTATTCAAACTATGGCAAACCTAACCATTGCCAGATTTGGGCCCACTCCACAAGAGCCACTGCTGTGTGTGTGTTTCTATATAAATATATGTATAGATGTAGCTGTAGCTGTATCTTTAAATGCAGATATAGAACCTGGTAAACACTGGTACCCTTGAATTGATTGAAGAACACAAGTGAGGATGGCAGGCTGTGCATGTACAGGCACTAGAGTAGGGTTAGATATGCAAGTGTAGCCCAATGAGAGACATCCCAGGTATTGAACCAGAGGAGTGCATTGACTATGACCTCGATGACTCTTGTAACTGGACATGGTAGACTGTGTACTCACAGGCAACAGTGATGCAGTATCACCAGTGGTCTCTGTATTCTGACCATTTATGGGATGATATAAATAGCTTCACTGCATCTCCTTCCTCAGATGGAACTGGCAATTATGCCAAGCTCTGCACCAGTGCTTTATACAAACACCTGTATAACTGAATTGACTTGGCCGTACTTGATAGGACCAAAGCATGCTCCTCAAGGAAGAGCAAACTGCCTGGTGGACAACTGCCATTAACAGGCTTTACAATAAGAGGAAGAAATTGCTGTCTAAGAGTAAGAGGGAGTGAGCCTCCTAAACTGGAAACACTCCCTCCTCAGCTTTAACAAGGAAATAAGACTTCTTGTAAAGTCCCCCAAAGCACACTATGAGTCCACATTAGCTTCCTCAACAAAGTACAACCACAAGGCATTCTATAGTTACATCTGTATCCTAAAAGGAAAGTCAAGATCTGTGCCAAACTGGTAGTTAATGGTACCGCATATACTGAGCCTGTGGGCATAGCTAACCTGTTGGCCGACAGGTTCCGTGAAAACTTCACTCCCCTGTCCCCACTACACGTACCTCATGACATCCCTACCACCTGTCCCCTACCTTGTGTCTCTAAAGAGCAGGTTGTAAATGCCCTCTCTAAGGCCAAAAACACAGCATCTATGGGACCTGATAACATCCCAGGCTGTGTCCTACATGGGCTCCAACATGAATTAGCAACAGCATTGGGTACTCTTTTCAATCATAGTCTAAGTACTGGCTTTGTACCAGATGAATGGAAAACAGCCGCCTTTATTCCCTTGCATAAAGGTGGTGCTTCCACTGACCATGGGAACTATAGACCTATTAGTCTGACTATCCTTATCTGCAAGGCCATGGACCAAATCATCATGGACCTTATCAATAAAGATATAGGTAATCAGCAAACACTTGACCCTGCTCAGTTTGAATTTGTCAAAGGGAGGTCATGCCTGTTAAACCTGTTGGACTTCTTCGAGACAGTCACCAAGGACCTGGACGAGGGGAAATCTGTGCATACAGTCTACCTGGACTTAGCCAAGGCATTTGACACTATCCCCCACTCGGGCATCATTGACAAACTCCCCCAACTGGGCATCAACCCTCATATCTCACTGATAGAACTCATATAGTCAAAACAGCGAATCCACCTCCAACAGCAGACTCATAATCAGTGGTGTTCCACAGGGATCAGTCCTGGGATCTCTACCGTTTGGAATCTATTTCTCCGAAATATAAGCAAAAACTAAAGGGCTGTGGCTAACAAAGTCTGCTGATGCCCTCAAACTGGGAGCGGTCATAGAATCTCCAAATGATGTCAACATCCTACAAGAAGGTCTTACACAAACAAATAATTGGTGCCAAAGTCAATGCAAAAAAATGTATTATCATTCCTTTCAGTAAAAACAATGTTCCTGCTAACTACCACATCAATAGCAACACCTTAAGTGTGCAGTGGTGAGAGACCTGGGCACACAGGTTGACAGCTACCTTACCTTTGACCACCAAGTCTCCACAGTGGTAAGAAGGGCATTCTATATTGCTCATCTTAACACTGTGGAGGTAGTGGTAAGAAGGGCATTCTATATTGCTCATCTTACCACTGTCTCCACAGTGGTAAGAAGGGCATTCTGTATTGCTCATCTTATAAGTAAGGACATTGCCTCCAGAAAAAAAGAAGTTATAACCTCTCTGTACTCTTCCCTCATCAGGCCAATAATTGAGTACAACGCCCCTTTTGGTATGTACCTTTCCAAGCACCTGCAGCAGTTCGAGAAACAACAAAGGTTCCTCACAAGGAAAATTCAAGGTCTTCAGCATGTGCCCTGTGGGGATCATCTGAAATCACTGTCACTTTATTCTGTTTCATGCAGACTACTCAGAGGTGATCTCTGGCTTGCATACAAGGCAATCTCTGACCCTGCTTTATTGGAAGTGCTGCATATCCATAAATCAATTGGTACATGGATTACTCGCTCCAAAGTCCTTAACCTGGTATGTGACATTAATAAAACCTGCTGGAGGGAATTTGTATTCGAAAGGTTATCACACCTTTGTAACAGGCTCCCACTTCGTGTCAAACAGAGCATCTCATTGGCCATCTTCAAACACAGTCTAGACGATTGGATGGGTGACCTCAAATTCACCCTGGGGGTTCCACCTGTGTCTCTCTTGGACAATGGCAATAGACGCTGATCCTGGAAATAAGGGTAAGAACTTGGCTAGGCTTGTAAGGTCCCTAGGGCCGTTAGCCTAGTAACTTCCTATGATCCTATGACTGAGGCAGTCGATCACAGATGTCCTTGCATCCAGAGCTTACCAAGGGCATATAAGCCATGGCACCTGAAGCCAAACCAGATAGTGGTTGCAGTATGTCTTAGAATGGTGCTTATGGAAGCTACATCTGCCACCATTGAGCTCAGTTGCATTGTATGTCCTTGTCCCTGTACTTCGTGCCACAAATGTCATCCCGGAATCCAAGTTCACACTCACCATTTCCACAGTGCTTTGTTAAGCAACTGATTGCATCTAAAAATCTGACCTGCACATCCACACTGGTTGATGCCAGAAGCTGTAGCTGTATCGGGGATGATCCCTTAGTCATGGTGGTGCCTATCCTGCCAAGTGTTTTCCCTATAGTGGGTATGTACTCAGAGGTAGTGCATATTTCAGAAACTGTGTACTGGGACAGAGTTGGAGTCAATGAGTGTATCTCATGTTGAAGATATCCATCATGCCATGGTGTATCCTTAGCCTCTACCTCCATAGGGACCTCTGTAATGGTTGATGTGGGTGAATCCCTCCCCAGGTTGTATTGGAAACAATGCCACTGCATTATTGTACAGAGTCACTTACATGTTCCGTCATTGTCAACAACAGGTGCCCTACTGACATAATCCCTTTGTTGTCCTGTTGTGCTGAATCCTCCACCAGTGGAACCTATGAAAGCAGGAACACACATGACAACGTTGTCTGCTCACACACTTTAAACCCTGTAACCCCCTTTCACATGCATTGTGTGTGCATTAAAATGCAGCTATAGCATACTTTGACATACATACTTTGATATGCAGGTTATTGCAGCTGTAGACCAGAGGTGCCTGGAACGATAGATATGCAGATAGACCTTGTTCAGTCCTCCCCTCCAAATACATTGTGCTATACTGTACTGTATTGTAATGGGCATTATTAACCTGATGCATCTCTGACTGATATATGGGTAGTTGATGCCAGCCCCACTTCCCCATCCAAGCCCCCCAAGTACAACTGGCTGTTTCATGGAGTGATGTCAGGAGGAAGTCAGCCTCAGTAAGCTGCTTTAATGTTGGTGGTCCACTTCCCTTGGTAGTGGATCTGTCTGTTGCAGTGTCCATTGCTGTTTTCTTTGCACAAACGTGTTGCAGAAAACTATTATGGTCACCCCCAACATTCATATCCTGCACATATTCTTGTCAAATCTAGTCCCGATAATGCTTGTCTACATCACCTTTTCCTTGAATGAGCATGTCATATAAATGGAGGGTATGCTTTAGCACTTCATTCTCTTGGGTTGTGATCTTTTCCAGGTATTGCCTCACTTGGTATGTTGGTGACTGGTGTGTGTATTATGCTGTGCGGTGCCCAGAGGTATGGCTGCAGCCTCCCTTTTTGCAGCTGTTTTGCACAGTTAGTGCTATATACAATCTTCCCAGTTTGTACTGTACCCATGGCCACAGCCTCCCCACCCCTTTTATTACACCTATTTATCAGCTGCACAGGCTTCCCAAAGCCCCCCCCCCCAAACAAAAAAACAAAAAAATAAACTGCAGGCTGATGATGCAATGCCATGTTGTTATCCTTGGATCCTTGTTACAAGTACATCACAATGTCTGCATCAGTGTTACTGGTATTTGCCTCATGGTTTGTTCTTTCTGACATACCTTACCAGGCAGCAGGACTCCTTTCTTAAATCTGTAGGTCCTTCCTTAACTCGGTTAACATTTGTATGTTAATGAATGGTGTCTCAGTAAATGGTGCTGATGGCTAACAAGGGCCATTTAGCATGGTGGTTATGCTAATAAGGCCACTTAGTACTATTGTTTTTGAATCACTGCCATAACATGTTGTGCTACTCAGAAATGCTGGTAGTAGACATGCACATCACAGTACCAAAGCAAGTATCCCAACAGTTGAAAGACTTCAGGCACAGAAGGCAAAAGTAGAACGAAAAAAAAATAGCCAGAAGACCACTGTTCAAAACAATTTATTAAAACAATAGTAAAATACAAAGCTTTCGAGTAAAACTCTTCCTCAGTGCATAATAAAGACAGGTTCAAGCACTACTTAAATATAAAAGCACAGCCAGTCAGTAACAAGCAATCATAATAACAATTATTCACTTAAAGTGCCCCAACATTAGTCAAAACTTATACCAAATCATGCTTATCTTTTAAAACAGGTTTAATGTTAATACTACCATTTAGACCTGGTGAATGATCTGACCTAAAGTAGTTGATCCATTCAGCTAACTCAGTCGTATTTATTAAATCACCCCCATTCCTATTCAGGGCTACTACTTGCAAAATTCTAAACTGAAATCTATGCTCCAATCCAGAAGTAGCCGTATGCTTTGCTAGGGCATTGGTAAGGACGTTCCTACAAATGTCAGAAAAATGAGAGTTTATTCTTTCCTTTAATTTTCTATTTGTTTTGTCAATGTAAAAACATTGGCACCCAACACAATTAGCAAAATAAACCACATTTTATGTGTTGCAAGTACCTGAAGCTCTAAATTCGAACATTTCCTGGCTCAAAGGATGCATTTTTCTGACATTCGTAGGAATGTCCTTACCAATGCCCTTGCAAAGCATACGGCTACTTCTGGATTGGAGCATAGATTTCAGTTTAGAATTTTGCAAGTAGTAGCCCCAAATAGGAATGGGGTGATTTAATAAATAAGACAGAGTTAGCCGAGTACAAATGGATCAACTTCTTTAGGTCAGATCATGCACCAGGTCTAAATGGTAGTATTAGCATTAAATCTATTTTAAAAGATAAGCATGATTTGGTGTAAGTTTTGACTAATGTTGGGGCACTTTAAGTGAATAATTGTTATTATGATTGTTTGTTACTGATTGGCTGTGCTTTTATATTTAAGTAGTGCTTGCACCTTTCTTTATTATGCACTGAGGAA
This sequence comes from Protopterus annectens, assembly GCF_019279795.1. Lineage (NCBI taxonomy): Eukaryota > Metazoa > Chordata > Ceratodontiformes > Protopteridae > Protopterus > Protopterus annectens. The sequence continues at coordinate 739,798,343 of NC_056737.1, read as the reverse complement.
GAGTTTTCCTCGAAAGCTTTGTATTTTACTTTTATTGTTTTATTAAATTGTGTTTTGAACGGTGGTCTTCTGGCTGTTTTTTCATTCGTGCACATCACAATACCATGAGGCATGTGACAAGAGTGCTGTTGCATCTCTCTTGTATACCTGTAGCGCCCATGTGCAGCATTAGATAAACACAGTAGCACCATGATACAGATCTACATTGTGTGACATGTAATCTACACATGTGCAGCCATGAAGATGATGATACCATTTTATTTCTCGAGTGCACCTGACTGCATGCTTATATGGCTACTTCAGCTGCTCTGGGATGCAAGGCTTCAACTTGATGTACCCAGGAGAGCAAGATTTTATTGATGTTCTTTGTGTTTCAGTGCTGCATTTATCACATTTGGGTTATCCTGCCAGGCGTAGCCCTCAGTCGGCCCGAATACCAGAGGCTTAGTATTTCTGTGTCAGTTGCTTTTGCTCCAGGAGTGACGTCTGGTCATCAGTGGTATAAAAACAGGCAGCTGACGCCATTACATCAGTCTTCTTTGCTGAGGAGCCCGAAGCAAAAGCAGTTCACACGAGTGCCAGTCGGCTGCTACCTGAGTTTTCATTTCCGAATTGATGTTAAAGTCTTCTAAAGCTAAGTACTCCACTGAGGATCCTTTTTTCTTGCTCTTACCAATGTCAGAAAAAGTTAACAATTGTCTCGCCTGTGGAAAGCAAATACCACACGGAGACTTCCATTCTTACTGCGTCGCCTGTTTAGGCCCAGACCATGACGTCCCCCGCTATCGCTTTTGTGCTTTGTTCAACGCGAGAACTATACATCATCGGGCACTTATTGTAGCTAGATATTTTCGCTGTCAGTCCTTGAATTCTGATATGGCTTTGGTAAGCCATCCAACTACTGATCTTCTGAAAAAATGTAAGGATAAAGACAGAGACAGACCGCACAGTTCCAAAACTGCCGATGATGCTTCTGTTAAGCTAGTCATCAGTTCTTCAGTCCTCAGTGAGGCGCTTTCGCAGCCCCTGAGGCCCTCTGTGGATTCGCAGGTCACTAAGGAGACCCTTTCAGAGTCCGGTGTGCCGCGAGATTCTTCTTCAGCTAAGGATCCTGTGGATATCTCTACCTTGGATGGGTCTGGAGCCGCTGAGTAGGCACTGGCTTCGAGGAAGTACTTCGCACTACCGATACTCGACACAGACCAACTTCTTTTGTGTCTTCAGTTCTTTCAAAAACAGCCGAATTTCTAAGGCCCAGGGTACGAACTACACCCAAAAACTGGCGACCCAAGCTCCAGGCACCTGCTTCCTTGCCTCAGTCTCAAATGCTTAAAATGGCAGAAGACCTTATAATGCTTATGAGGGGAAGTCAGGCTACCCCTTCCAAAAGAAAAAGAGACTTGTCCCCAGTAGTTTTATCTGAACAGGGGTCCAATGACTCGGATGCATCTGAATATGAAGATATACAACCCCTCTCTGCTTATGAGGATTCTGATGCAGAGGAATCAAGCCCTTCAGCCTCTCCACCTGAGGACTTTTCCTTTGGGGAAACCCTACATACTTTAAGGGAGCAATTCCAATGGGAATGTCCGGACTATCCTCAGTCTTGGATGTTGTGGGTGATGTTTTTATGAAATCCAGTCTGACTCCCGACACCCTCCCTCCTGCTCCCTGGAAACCTGACAGGTATTATAAGAGTCCCTGACTCTCACAAATTTCTTTTCAAAAATCCTGCTGCTGACCCCGAGATCATCACTCAAGGACCTAAAGGAATCAAAGCAACTTCATCAAAGAATCCCACCCCCTCAGATAGGGATTCCTGAGCATTAGACAGATGGGGTAAAAAAGTATGCACCTCTGTTACTCTTGCTATTAGAGCATTAAATTGTCAGTTCCACATGCTGAAATATCAGCAACATACCATGGAACTCCTCAAACAAAAAAAAAATCTTCTTTTCCTGCTTGTGCGGAAAATAAAGAGTTACAAGAGTTAATGCATTCTGCAAGTCAAGTAACTAAGCACACCTTACAATGTGGTTTGACACCCTAGAAGCATCTTGCAGGGCAGCAGTCACAGGTTCTGTCATTAGAAGGCATGCTTGGCTTAAGGAGCAGACCTTGCCAGACCATGTCAAATCCAAATTATTGGACGCACCCTTGCACAAAGATAACTTATTTGGCACCAAGGCAGAAGAGGTCTTAAAATGGGTGGAAGAAAAAGCTAAATCTATGCAGACAGTTAAAGACTTCTTACAGGTCCAGCCACTGAGGTTCAGTAGGCATTGCCCCTCCAAGCACTGGTCCTTTCCTGCATCCTCCAGGCCAACTCCACCTAGACCCAGGGGAAGCAGACCTCCCAGACAACGGCCCCAGGGAATGCAGAGATCTAAGCAATGGAGTTCCTCCTCCTTAAAAACAGGGAGTGCAAAGCCACCCACTTATGGTAAGAACTCACAATGACTTTACACTTCCACCCCCTCCCTCTGCCCACCTGCCTTTGCCCCTAGGAGGAAAACTCTCCTTCCACAAAGGCAACTGGGCCACCATTACCAACAACCGCTGGGTCCTCAACATAGTGTCCCAGGGATACAAATTTTATTTCCACACTCTGCCAGCCCCAAACAAGTTCCCAGATCTTCCTCCAAATGAGTGGGCAGAGGTCAAAAAGCACGTCCTTTCCCTGCTCTCCATGAGGGCAATAGAGCATGTCCCTGCAAAACGGATAGGCCAAGGTTTCTACTCCAGACTCTTCCTGGTACCCAGAAAAGAGGGCACATGGCTCCCCATCCTCGATCTATCCATTCTAAACACCTTTCTGGCAGTACCAAACTTCAAAATGCTCACCCTCAAGCAGCTTCTACCTGTGCTTTCCAAGGATGCTTGGTTAGCCACCCTAGACCTAAAAGAGGCCTACCTACACATCCAAATCAGGGAATCATGCATGAAATACTTACATTTCAGGGCAGGATCTATGCACTTTCAGTTCTCTGCGCTTCCCTTTGGCTTATCTACTGCTCCCAGAGTTTTCACAAAATGTCTGGCTCCCGCCATTGCTTTTTGCAGACAAAGAAACATTCAAATTGACCCATACTTAGACGACTGCCTGATTCAGGCAGACAGTCGGGAAAAGCTGCTCCAGCACCTGACCTTTGTAAAGGACCTGCTGACCTCCCTGGGGTATACTATCAACGAAAATAAATCAAAACTAGTCCCTACACAAAAAATTGTATTCCTGGGAGCAAGCCTGGACACAGCATCCCAGATGGCATTCCTTACTCCAGAAAAACAAGCCTACCTGACAGGCTACTTCTCTCAACTAGCCACCAGAATCCAGTTATCCGCAAGGAAAATCCTGCAAGCTGTAGGGTTCATGGCCTCTTGCATTCTGCTCATTCCATATGCCAGACTGCATATGAGGAAACTACAGTGGTACCTAAAAAGCCTTTGGTGTCAGCACTCTCAAGACCTGGAAACTCTTATACCAATGATACCTTGTCTAAGGAAAGATTTTCTTTGGTGGGCAGCAGCATGTAGCCACAACAAGGGAGTTCCCTTCTCACAACCCTACACCGCCCAGACCCTCACCACAGATGCATCAGACTATGCCTGGGGTGCTCACCTGGACAGCAGGTGCATTCAGGGCCAGTGGAGCCCAAATCAAATATATCTGCACATCAGCCAAAAAGAGATGTTAGCTGTTCAGTGCGCCCGGACAGCTTCAGACTCCTACTCTCCCCGGGGCCTATGCTGATCAAAACAGACAACACCACAGTGATGTGGTATATCAACAAGCAGGGAGGATCTCACTCTTATCCTCTCTGCAGGCTCGCCATGACCCTTTGGCACCCAGCTTCAGCCATGCAACTACACCTGTTAGCACAATTCCTGCCAGGCTCTCTAAATTCTCTGGCAGACAACTTAAGCAGAAACCTGCTAGACCCACATGAGTGGAAGCTAAACCTCAGAACCAGAGAACCTCACAGCAAGGCCTGGAAAGTGGATGCTCTATTCTTCCAGTGGGTAAACCTCTCAGTTTGTGCATTTCCCCCTGTACCACTCATTTCAAGGGTACTGCTCAAAATAAGGGAGGAAAAACCGAGGGCAATCCTGATTGCCCCAGACTGGCCACGCCAGCACTGGTACTCACTGCTGGGCAGCCTGTCACCCTTGCCACCATGTCACCTTCCTCAGATCCCAACACTCCTGACCCAGAGGAGTGGAGAATTCATGCATCCCCAATTGTAAACCCTCAACCTGGCAGCATGGCTTATTCCCTGACCTCTCCTCAAGCTGCCACCCTAAGCATGCAAGTTTTAGATGTTATACGTGAGGCCAGACACCCCAGCACTAGAAAATCCTATGCTGACAAGTAGAAAAGGTTTTGCACCTGGATCCAGGCTAAGGGAGCCGGAATGGCACAGCCCTCCCTACCTCCCATCCTGAATTACCTGGCAGACCTACTACACAGGGGTCTATCCTTCTCTTCTATTAAAATTCATGCCTCAGCTGTCTCTGCTCATTTCAGCACAGAGCCACCGCTATTCTCACACCCTCTCATCAAACAGTTCCTAAGAGGGGCAAACAACTTAAAGCCACCTAGAAGAGCTCCTACCCCAGCTTGGGACCTTAACTTTGTGTTGGAAAAGCTCACCCTGCCCCCCTTTGAACCTGCAGCTTCAGCAGAGTTAAAATTTCTCTCTTGGAAGACAGCCTTGCTTCTGGCCATCACTTCAGCTAGAAGAGTATCAGAGCTACAAACACTTATGGCTGAAGAGCCCTTCATCATTTTCCATGCTGACAGGGTCTCCCTCAGGACTAACCTATCCTTCATGTCGAAAGTGGTGTCCAGTGTGGCTCTCAACCAGTCCATTCATTTGCCCACCTTTTTCCCTAACCCACAAAACAAGGGGGAAATGATTCTGCACTCTCTAGATGTGCACAGACAGCTCAGTTTCTACCTGGACAGGACTAAATCTTTTAGAAAAACTGATCAATTGCTAGTCAGCTTCACTGCAGGAGCAGAGTGCAAGGCCATATCCAAACAATCTCCAAATGGATAGCACACTGCATCCATTTCTGCTACAGACTGCACAGGAAACCACTCCCAAAGGGATTCAGGACACATTCTACCAGAGCAACCTCCACCTCTGCAGATTTTCTCAGAGGGGGTCCCCACCAGGGACATCCTGGAGGCTGCAACATGGACGTCTGTTCATACCTTCACCAAGCATTACCAACTGCATATCTTCTCCAAATCCAGGGCAGGCTTTGCCACCACAGTCTTGCAGGGCATCCCAGCCAGCTCCCAGTCTTCTTGACTGCCTCCACCCTTTTCTTCCCTTTGGGAATCAACCCAAATGTGATGCCTGCAACAGTGAAACACAAAGAACATAGTACAGTTGTGTACACTTACCATAAATGTAGATGTTAAAGTGTATTCACTGTTGCAGTCCTGGTTTGCCTCCCTCCATCCCCCTTGTCTCTCTCTCTCTCTCTCTCTCTCTCCTTACAAGGAAATTTTGGTATTTACTTTCTACTGGTGGTGTTCTTCCACCATAACCTAGCTCCCTATTGGGGGCTCAGGACAGGGCAAGAAAAACTGATGTAATGGCGTCGCTGCCTGTTTTTGTACCACTGATGACCTGATGTCAGTCCTGGAGTGACAGCAACTGACGCAGAAATACTAAGCCTCTGGTATTCGGGCAGACTGAGGGCTACCCCTGGCAGGATAACCCAAATGTGATGACTGCAACAGTGAATACACTTGAACATCTACATTTATGGTAAGTGTACACAGCTGTACTTTCTTTCCACAGAGGGAGTTTCAGGAGTGCCTGTTAGGGCAATATGATGTCCCCTGAAAAAAAGAAATTACCTTTCCATCCCTCCCGCCATCTTTCATACCTTGTGTGCTTCTCTCTTCCTTCTCCCTTTTACTGATTTCCTTCCTAGTCCATATCTTCCCCATTCATATGATGAGCTGGGTTTACACTTAACTGTGCATACTCTGACTAGTGTATTTAACGTCTGCTATGTTGCTCATCTTCTGACAGATGAACACAAGATGCGGCTGTGTGGCATTGAGTGGTTTGTCTGTAAGCAAGCCTTGACTTGATCGTGCTAGCCTACCGCCTTGTGTTGTAAGTCATATAGGTCATGCCCCCTGCTGCAGCACTGATACAATATTTGCACAGCCTTTAGATGCTTTTCCAGTTAACATTACTATTCTCTTTAATTATGTGACCCTTTATTCACAGTGCCATTCTTATTCAATTGCTTCATGTTTGATTAGATGTATGAATTCTTGTCCAGTGCCCTATGGATGAATCCCAATCTATGTCTGCCTCTGGGGTATTGTTTCATAGATCTAAGCATCCACACTGCAAAGTGAGGATTTTTAGCACATTAGTATTTTAAGGTACATCTTTAAGCCAATGGAAAAGAAATGATGTACTTTCTTCTTTCTTTCTTTCTTTCTTTCTACATACTAGTCGGTATTACAGCACTATTTCTAATATCACTAATTTGGTAACTCCTGATGAAGGCCTCCATTTAATCCAGAAACTCTGGTAATTATAAAATCTGTGTTGGCCCAGAAAAAAAATGTTACAGAGATTACCTGCGTTTTAAGACATTCCATGATGTTTGGAATAAAAACATTCTCAATATCCTGACACCCCCCCAGCCTGCTACCCTATGATCAGCTGATGTATTATATAAATTTGGAAAAGATAGGCCTCACTTTTATTTCATTTTAAAATCATATTTTTCTAGTTTAGCTGTAGATATGAATTCATGTGCTCTTAGTACATTTTCCTTACCTTCAGAAGTTCTGCCCTTTATCAGGGCAAGAGAGGATGTGTGTTGGACAGGCTTTGCAGGAACATTTATACAGACTGTAGGAAAGCACACAGATATGGCACATAGGTTGTTCTATGTAATCATTCTTTTTTTCAAATGAAAGTGAAGCCCCTTATCCGAGCTGGGGAAGGGCAGTGTATGTAATGTGATGTAGAAAGAGTAGAGCTGCTCTGTCCATACTGACAAGTTAAAAATGGAGAGTTTGGTTGGTAATGAAGCTGTTGAAGACATTGGAGACTCTGTGTATGAAGATATTGTACTGGAGAAATAAGCCTATACTTTAGGGGATGAGGATACCAGAGTTACAAGAAAGAACTGGCAAATAAATGTTGCTGTAGCTGTGAGAAGCAGAAGGAGGTTGCCTGCTAGCACTGAAGGTTTGTGGTACACTGGACTCGAAGAAGAGCTGTGGTCAGCCCCATGAGACTTTTCACTAACTAAAGACATGAGTAACAATTTTGTGATAAAAGTTATGCAACTTGTTCAAAACTGTGTTTAAACTAGCAAGGAACTGTGTAGCTGCTTAAAGTGTGCTGAATGAAGTCAGCTTTAGTGGTATCCTTTAGAGAGCACTGTTAATTTTGCTTTTGTTAAAGAAAGCCCTTTTTGTTACTAGTTGCCTCTTCTGCATAATAATAAACAGTTATGCTAGTGTACCTGAAAGTCCATACATCTGTGTTTATTAAAGGAGTTGATACATTTTGTTAAGAGTATGTTTTAGAACTAAAGTCCTGAAAATATCTCTCATAAGGTAGAGAATGTAGTTACAATGAAGTATCGCTATTTACCCAACCCCAAGGAGAAAAAGTGGTGAGCAGTGCTTAAAATTGAAGGAACTGACAAGTAGTGTATGATGATGTCTGTGCAGTAATGTGTTAAGGAAATTGCTATGAAACAGTGGTACTTCAACAGCAGTCCTGAACATTTAAGTAGAAACTGCCCCAGGTTGCAGTATAATACATCTAGCAGAGATAATAAGGCATTGTAGAGAATGCTTAATACTGTGGTAGATTCTCTACAAAATGTGTATCATATGCAAAGCAATGTTAATGTCTGCAAGGTAATTAAATAGGGTCTATATTACATATCCGAACGCTTAAATGTTCGAATTGCTAAAGATCGACCTGTAGTGATCGAACATTCAAATGTTCGAATATGTAATAAAATAAAATTAAAAAAAGAAAAGAAAAAGGAAAAGGTTTAAGCAGGGGGGGCAAGCCCCCCTGCACCCCCCACACCTCCCGCTACTTAAATATACCAACTCCGAGATCGCACTTCAGTGTGCTATTGTGCGGAAATGGGAAATTTCCCATTCCCTACACTGTTGGTATATTTACGTAGTGGGAGGGGGTGCAGGGTGGCATGCCCCCCTGCTTACACCCTTTAGTTTTTTTTAATTTTTTTATTCATATTCGAACATTTAAATATTTGTTCGCTAAAGGTAGATCTTTAACGATTCAAACATTTAAGCATTCGAATATGTAATATAGACCCATTAAATATATGCATGGCACTGTACTAGGGTGAGTCTATGATATACAAAGTCTGCATAATGTACAAAAGAATCTGTCTAAAGTATTTCAGCTCATGTGTGACACACGTATACATTTAGCCTCTAATATTTCTAAGTGTTTAAATATTCACAGAGCTCATGTGTGGAAAAGATAGACATTTTTAAAAAAATCTAATCATAGTAATCACAGTCTGAGTAATGTTCCCACCAAAAGGAATAAAGGCCATTAAGAAGTGGAAGGACAAGTAATAGACTTCTGCCTTTCTGAAGGAGATCTGTAGAAAGGCCACATTTAAATGAGCTATTGAACTGGAGATCTAGAGGCATTGGTTAGCTCATACTGTGTGAACAAGTCTTTCTCTCTGGAGTAGTTACCTGAGCCAGTACATTAGCTCAGCTTCAGCAAACTTTGCCTGAGCTGGTTTGGGGGCAGTGTAACATGGTGGCTGAATTTCTGTATGGCTATAAAGGAATTAACTCTCCAAGAGTCGCAAAAGTGTATATGGCTGCTCCACCCATACTCACAAGGTTAAAGGTGGAGAATTCACTTAAGATAGTCTGAGTTAAGGGGAAGAAGCTCTTGAGTTCAGAAGTGATGCTGGTCAGAACAGATAAATCTGTTAACTTGCAGTGGGAAAGCTGTAGAAGGCACTAAAATTTCTGGACAGGAGGATAATCTGTTGGATTGAGAAAGAAACCTATAGTTTTGGAACAAAATACTTACATTACAAGAAAGAGACATGCGTATAACTGTGAAAGTAGATTTGAGAAGAAAAGGAGGCTGCTTATAAGCGTTGTGGCAGGTAAGCAGGGTGACCAGTCTTTCCCATGGAACTTCTTAAATAAAGGTATGTGTAGCAGTTTTATGGTATGAGGCATGTAACATATTCAAGACTGTATTTAATCTACCAAGGAGCTGTGTGATTTCATGTAACCAGGCTGAATGAAGTCAGCCTTTATATTATTCTGAAGATAGCACTGTAAATTGTGTTGTGACTGAAAAAGTATTTTTTGTTCTACATAACAGTAAGCAATTCCAGTGGTTTACGTAAAAGCCAATGCCTTTTACTTTATTAAAAAAAAGTTGATGCGTGTTACTTGGTGTGTGCTTGAGAGGTAAATTCCCCACAGAATTTCACACAAGTTACAGTTAAAAATTTGAGTGATTCTGAAGAAAAGGGAGTGTACGGCTTTTGTAGTTAAAAATACAATCTTTAATTATATAGGCTTTAAAATACATCTGTGAAGCAACAGGTGCTGCTAATGTAGTTGCAGTGTCAGGCATAGTCATATGCAGACCTGCTTGACCATTATCAGAAAACTTGCCTGAGGAAATAAAAAAGCTCATATTCTTGATATATTATTCATGGGACAGTTCTTGTTTGGTATCCATAACTCTTATCTACTAAGATATTGAGAAGCAGAAGGAGATCTTACAGAAAATCATAAACGGGAGTCATTTCCAGCTGTTGCTCCTTTTCATAGAAACTACCCACCTCCTAGCAAATAATAGCAGAGATAACCAAAGCCTGTCCAACAACCTTTTTTCTTCTAGAATAAATTGAAAAAAAGTACAGACCACATGTGTGCACACAAAAAACATAAAGGTTGGATCGTGAGTTATTGATATGGTTTATGTCTTCTTCGGTACTTTTTTGTTTAGTTTTTTTTTTTTTTTTTGTTCTTAGCACCTTTACTGAATTGTCACTTAAGATATAGGAAAACATACATTTATATACAAAAGAAACCATATAAACACATTCTCAGTTACAAACAAAACTATACACACCACGGAGGTCAACCACGGAAACTCTCTTTTAATATTGGCATCAAGGAAGCAGAACTTAGAGGGGGTGATTTCTAAGAACCTTTAAAATAAGAAAGAGTTATAGTGGCAACTAAGGTTGGCTGCGAAATTTCCCCCTGGGTTAAATGATTGTGTTTCCTTGATGCCAATATTAAAGGAAAAATCAAGTAAAGTATGAAAGTGGGTCATGATGCTATTATAATAGAAAAGCCTTTTTATATAAAATATGTTTTTATAAAAAAAAATTTATAAAGAATTTTTTTAGTGAAGAAATATCTAGGAATATTACACACTCCTTTAAAAGTTAAATTTATATGTTGCTAAGCCGCATTATTATTTTTTTAATATAGGAAATATAATTTGGTGTTTTTTTTTAACTTTCTTATTTTCATTTTTGTGTCAGGTATTATAATTGGTTAGAAACAAACCAATAGTATGAGTTGAGGGGTTATATAAATGTGTATTTGTGACTGGAATGTTATTCTGATGAAGTCTCCCTTGGGAGGGACGAAAGCACTCAATCTTTTAAGTGTTTCCATTCTATGTTTTTGTATTAAAAAAAGTTTCTGTGGCTGACCTCCATTGTGCATATATTTTTGTTTACCAGTGTTTATTTTACACACTGTGCCCTTGGATTCTGTTTGGACATTCCCAGTTGCAAACATTATATAGCACATATATTCTTTTGTGTAGTTATAATAAATTCAACATTTCATAAATTGCTCAATTACTGCCTTCCATTAAACCTCACTCTCCCTCCACAACATTATTCTGCGTGTATTGTTCTCACAATTTCTATTTTTTTCTTTGTAATTTGCTTCTATCTTTTTCTAAAAATCTCACCTCCAGTTCTTTTATCTCTTGTCAAAATATTTAGTACTTCAGATACAGTTGGTCTAGACTTTGATTTCCATTTTCTAGTAATTGCTTTTTTGGCTGCCACCAGAATTAAACTTAACAAGACCTTACTATGTTTAGGCAATTCAGATCCTGTATCTCCACACACAAAAAAAAACATTTCCTTAGTTACACCCATTTGCTCACCCAATATTCCCTACAGAGTACTCTGTAGGGAATTTTTAGAGTTTGCCAACTCACTACACTCCCAAAGCATATGATCCCAGTTACCTCTTTCTTCCTCATTACATCTTCAACATTTGCCATCTACCTGAGGAAAAATTCTTTGCAGTGTGCATGGAGTGTAAAAATACTTATGCAAACACTTACAGGCAGTTATTCTAAATCTTCTATGTTTCATATTTGGGAAGCATACATGGGTCCTTCCATTGTTTCCTTGTGAATTGCTTATCCAGTCTCTTAAATTGTTTCTAATCCCTCTGATTGATTCCTATAGGTATTGTGCAGTATTTTGTTTACCCTGCTATTTATCCCTTTTTTAACAGCAGCTTCTGTTCTAGATTCAGTTAAACACTCTAAATGAGCACATCTTTCACTTAGGATTCCCCTATCCCTTTCTGTTTGCCTATACTCAAATATCAATCCATGATAAGGAAGGCAGTCTCTAGCCTGCAGTCCAGATGTCTTCTTGGCTTTTTTACATTCCTTTCCTTTCCCTCTCTAGATGTTTGCTTGTAACACCTTGTTTCCTTTTCTAGTTTTCTCCAGTAAATTCCAGTCCTCACTTGCCTACTCTCTGTACCCCTAATTGCAGTATTCCCTATCGGCAAAATCTCCTTTCTTCATTCTCGTGTTGGCTTAGTTCTTACAGATAAAATCCTTCAAGTAATTATTCCACAACTTCTCCGCTGGGTGATAAAAATATTCATTACTTGTATATGAAACAAAAGGGACTAAAAGCATTTTCACTGCTTATAGCATGCTATCTATATCCATAAACAAAAGTGTTCAGTTTCTCAGTTTTTGTATTATCTTTTGATCTGATGTTGTCATTTTCATTTGTTCCTCAGTGAATGGGTTTGGATCTGATCCTCAGATCTGGCTCAGCCACTTTCTCTAGATTCTAGGATCTGACTCTTGAGCTCCTCCCTTACCCATAATGCCACTGACCACTATTTCACCTCAGATCTCATTTGCCTCTTTTGAGTTTCTGACTGGATTACTATCTCTTGAGCTTGTTGTGGGTTTAGTGAGTGCATAATATATTTCCTCTCCTTAAATATTTTCTTCCCTGTTACTAGTAATAATATCTCCTTTACCTCTTTTCTAAATTTTCTTGCTACCAAAATTAATATTTTTTTGGTAACAAATGTTACCATTGATGGTAACCTTCCTTTCTCTGTTAAATTGCTTTGAGGTATTTTCTTTTCTTACCATTGTTGGTATAAATCTTTTATAGCTGTTATCACTGTAAATTAAAAAAAAAATTTTCTTTTCTCCCTTGCTTGTAGGTTTCTATCATGTGCATCTTTACAGTATAGCTGAAAAGCCTACTGGATTCAAAAAGTGCATTTACTGTGGGAATAAGATCCCTAACTCTAATGCCCACAGGAAGTATGTCTAATGTCTAAGCCCGGCTTGGACACGTCCTGCTCCATTTGTGCAAAGTTTAATGCCAGGGTCATTAATGATACAAGGAACAAGCTTATTTTAAAAGGCCTTTTTCCATCTTCTGCTCCTTCCTCTGGTACTTCATCATCACGGGCTCAAACCCCCTGTCATAAATCCAAGGAGCCCAGGGTTTGCAGAAAACGCTGCCCTCCAGGGCCTCATAGGTCATTACTTCCATCTGAACCTTCTAAGAAAGTTCAAAGAGTTCAGATCTGAAGTCTTAAGGTCAGACTCCTACTTTTACCAAGTCTGCTTGGATCCTTATTCCAAGATTTTCCCAAGAGCTGATATCCCTGAGGTTAAGGTCTCCTTTTATTCAAGAGACTTCTAAAAAGTCTTTCAGGCCACCTTCCACTTCTTTCTACATTAGGTCCTCCCGAAGTCTTTCTGCAGGTGGATAGGATGATGAAAAAATTCCTTAGGACATAGATCCGGATGGGTGTTTTGCTGGCTCCATCTCCAGATTTGTGAGCCTTAAACCTTCTTTCCAGCCTATCACTCCTTCTCCAATATTAACTACAGTTTTGGAGTCATCAGATCTGAAGATTTTTCTGTCTTCCACTCCAGCAATTTCCCTGATCCAGTCAGCTCTTACCTCTCTGGAGCACAATGATTCTCTGAGCTAAAGCGTCTGCTTTGGCGCCAAAGGTTGGCTTAGACTACAAAGTTTTCAACTCTTGTCCATTCATATCCATTCCCTGTTCCCTCTTCGAATCATGTGTCTGAGTCTACTCTTCCTACACCTTAGGGACAGCCAGCCAGTGTGAGCTTCCAAGCAGTTCCCACCGGGGAACTCCCCACTTTTTCCAGCATCTCTCCAGAACACCCCAATGAAGAGGTTCCTCAGATGAGGTCATGCAAGAGGAGGCAGTTGGATTCCCCACAGGAATCCCTCACAGATGACACCAATTTTGATGAAGGAGAAGGCTCCCCTAGATCTACAGTTGAGGATGTCTTGTTTGGAGACATGTTAGAGATTCTTCAACAGAAAGGTAGATGGTCTTCCTAAACCCCTTCCCAGGAGGAGTCGGTGTTCTTGGAAGCCTTTGAGTCTGGACCATCTACATCTTGGGTTAACCCCTTCCCCTCCCCCATGGATGAGCCTATAGACCTTGTCTCCCACAGGGCATGGAAGGCATTGGACTTCATGGAACCAATCCCCAAATGCCCACACAAAATTTTGAGCACCCCCTCTGACAGACAACACTGGACCAAGGCAATCCCTGTAGATGCCATGGTAGTTGCTAAGAAGAAACTGGTTGAACAGAGCTTCACTGTCCATCCCCCTAATAGGGAGTCGAGAGCACTGGATAGGTTTGAGAAGCAAGTCTATGCTTCAGCAACCTTTGCTTTACAGTTCCTGAATTAGCTGGCACATTTCACTAGGTTACAGAGGTACTTAGTTAAGGAACTCTCTAACTCTACCCCTGGGTCCATATCATGCAGAGGAACAAAAGTCTTTTTCCTCATGACTGGCCACCCTGCTTCTACCCCTGGATCCTTGTCTGCAGAGGAACAAAAGTCTTTTTCCTCATGACTGGCCACCCTACAATCCATTACTAACATTTCCATGAGGTTAATCTTACACACAGCTGAAAGTTCCTCACAGGCAGAAGGTTCAGGCATAGCCATTAGGAGACATGCCTGGATGCAGTTATGCGGAGCCCTTCAAGGTGTCATTCATCAGCACTCCTTTTGATGGATCTTCTTTGTTTGAGCCAACAGTTAGAGACACTTTCCTGCAGTGAGAAAGATGGAAAGACCTTGTCTGCCATGGGAATCCACTTTACTACCCCACAGAGACCTTTTTCTAGGAATCACCACAGTGGTAGAAAGTTGTTGTTCTGGAAATCTTAAGGACCAATCTCAAAGGTGATGTGGAGACTTTGCCCCCAGAGGCAGAGGGGGGAATAGCTACAATGGAAGACACTGGCCACGTGGCAGAGGGAGTCAACAAGTCAATGGTCTTGAGATTTCTTCTCAGACAGGTCCTTTCAGCACTCCTGAAAGGTTGCCTGACTGTCCTGCTGTGGAGACAGTCAGGGGATGCTTGCCATTGCACCTAAAAGCCTGGATAGCCATCAGAAATAACTCATGGATGCAAAGGATCATGTCCAGAGGATATTTCATTCCCTTTTTACAACTTTGCCTAAGAAAAAGAAAATGTTGCCCCGATGTTTTACTCAATCAGAAGGAGTTAGCAGCTCTAGAGATTCAAAAGCTACTGGACAAGAGAGTCATCCAAGAGGCCCCCCCAGACCAAAGAGGATCTGAAATTTGCTCAAGGTTCTTTTTAGTGCCAAGGAAAACAGGGGACCTGAAATCCATTTTGGATTTGTTATCTGAACCAGTTTTTAAAGAATTCCAAATTCCAGATGGCCATGGTTCAGTCCACTCTGCCTCTCCTACAAGAGGACAATTGGATGTGCTCTATCGATCTTCAAGATGCATGCTATCACATCAAAATGAACATGCACTCTTGAAGATACCTATGCTTCTGGCTGGGAGCCAGTCATTACCAGTTCAGAGCCCTGCCCTTCATTCACACTACAACCCCCAGGATGTTCACCAAATGCATGGCAGTGGTAGCAGCTCATCCAAGACTGCTCGGATTCAGAGTGTTTCCTTACTTAGACGACTGGCTGCTTACTGCACTGTCCAGGCATCTTCTGGAAAGAGACAGTGATTACTTGCTCTACCCCTCTCTCTGGGCATGTCAGACAGGTTCTTTCTCATCTTCTCCCTCAGCAAAAATGTTACTCAAAGCCCTATGGCTGCTGCAATAACCTTAATACTCACTGCTCATCTTCATATGCAAATTCTTCAATGGACTCTAGCAGTGCAGTGGTCTTTCCATTGACATCCCTTCTGAAATCCAATAAAATTGTTTCAGGTTTGCAGAAAATCCCTGCTGTGGTGGATACACACCAAAGAAATTTGTCAAGGGCATCCATTTATTCTTCCTTCCCCAAATACTACATTGACCATGGATGCCTCCCAGTTACCGTGGGGTGGGCCATTATTTGGGACAGACTGTTCAAGGCACGTGGTCCACAGAAGAGACCTATTTGCATATAAATGTCCTGGAGATGACAGCAGTGCTTCTAGCATTGCAGGCCATTCAATGCTGTCCTCTGCTAGGAGCTATTGCTATCCAAATGGACAACATGTCAGTAGTCTGGTACATCAACAAATGGGGGGAACCAGATCTTACCCTCTTTGTCGAGAAGCACTGAGAGTTTAGCAGTGGGCGATCTCCTCCAACCACTTTCTTGTAGTGATGCACATAGAGGGGAAGTCCAACATCTTAGCGGATAAGTTCAGCAGGATCATCCTGATACCTCACAAGTGGTCTTTCAGCAAATCGGTGGCAAATATGATCTTACACAAATGGGATTAACCATGCTATGATCTATTCTCCTCTTCCTCTAACAACAAAGGCAGCAGGTTCTTTGCCTCAGGGGCATTTACCGAGAGATGCTGTACTCCACGTTTGACCCTCCGGTCTCCTTATATAAATATATATATACACATATACATGCACACGTACACACGTATACATATATATCCTCTTAATTAACCTTACTCTTGTATCACGGAGTGCAAATGCTTCCATTGCCCTGTTCTTATAATTCCATTGCACTCTGTCAAATGCTTTCTCTGCATCAAGACCAACCAACAACAGTGGTATTTCTTTACACTCTGCTTCCTCTGGATCATCATTCTTCTTTTAATGCTGTCTAAAATGTTTGCCTTCCCTCTACAAAACCACATTAATCCATATCTATCCAGTTTTGCAACATCTTTGCCATTCTTTTAGCTATTATAGACATAAACCCTTTGTAATCATAGTTTAAAATTGATATTGGCATCTATGAAGCTGGGTCTGATGGGTCTTTGTTGTCTTTAGGTATTATAGCCACCGTGGCTCTCTTATAGGATGTGGTGCTTCCCTTCCTTTTAAAATGCTGATCTGATGTTGTCCTTTTCATTCTTCCTCGACCGCATGTACTAGACTTCAGATCCAGAGCACCTCCCTCTACCTATAATGCTCTACTCCATCCCCGTTACCTCAGAACTCATTTGCCCCCTTTGTGATTAGACGGAGGTTCTGCTCTTGAGCATAGTAAGCAGTTTTCTTCTAATAGTTAAAAATTTCATATAGTTCTTCTGAACACTTCTTAGTTTTTTCCTATATCCTTCATCTTAGTGGTCGCTGGTGTTAGGATTTTCCTGCACTTTTTTCTTGACTTTCTACTAAGTTTTTAGTAGTCTTCATACCATTGTTGGTACTGTTCCTTTACCTGTCAGATATTTTCCTTAAAATACTGTAGCTGTTATTTTTCTTCCATCCTTTCCTTTGTTCTTCCAGGCTGTTTTTGGGCTAATATTATTGTTTTTTAGTTGGTAGTTTCTGCCTAATACCTACTTTTTCTTTCCAAATTAGGTAAGATTCAGAAGTTACTCATGCTTTTTTTTAGTGCCGAAGAAAACGGGGCCTTAGACCCATTTTGGATCTAAGTGGTTGAACCAGTATGTGAAGAAGGCAAAATTCTGAATAGTCACAGTTCAGTTCATCCTGCCCCTTCTGCACAAGGATGACTGGATATGCTGTATAGACCAGGATGTGTACTGTCATATAAAAATAGTCAGGCAACCCAGAAGGCATCTTCGCTTTTGGCTGGGATCCAGTCATTACCAATTCAGAGGTCTGCCCTTTGGACTCCCTACAGCCCTCAGGGTGTTTACCAAATGCATGGCAGTAATGGAAGCTCACTTGAGGCTCAAAGGATTCCAGGTGTTTCCATATGTAGATGATTGGCTCCTCACTGCCCCCTCCAGGCATCAGTGTCAAGCCAATTCCTCCACCACCCTCTTCATGAAATCAATGCTCTCAGAGCCCTGGTTCAAAGTAGCTGTCACACATTCTTTTTGAAATTTGATTGTCACACACACAAACAAACACACACCTGCTGCTACAACATACCCAGTCTGCCACTTCCACCCAGACTATAAGGTAGATCTGCTGCCACCAAAACACTTGAAGGCAGCTACTTTAAGGCTCTTAGCAGGGTACCCAATTACACTTATTAAATTTAATACTTGTACAAATGGTAATGTTTAACTAAGCAGCAAGATTTTCAGGAATGTGGAGCCACAGGGCAACTAAATAAATGCAAGTACTCTCAAAGGTTAAATATTTTCTAAAAGACTAGGCACAATGAGAGGTTTAGATATATTTAATAATAAATAATTAAAAAACATGAAAATACTGAATGTCTGTTTACAATAAACACCAGAGTTTCAATCAGAGGATAAAAACAAAGATGGAAAGAATCAGAAAGATACAGAAAAAAACTACATTTAGGTAATCTCACTATATTTTTCTAACTGACTGAAGAATTACTGTTCCCTAGTTCCTTACTAAAGCAAGATAAGATGAATGTGGATGAGTGTCTTGTCAGGTCCAAAACCAGAGTGCACACATCACATCTCTCACTAGTATTCAAATGCAATTTTAGTGTTGGCTCCAGAATGACATCTCATCTGATCGCCTGACTGTGCTTCCCGCACTACCTTCTCACTAGAAACTGAGCCAGGATCTGGCACTGATGTGTCCAGTACACACACACACAACTTTGGCTAAGGTTTATTACAGCATCTGGAAACTGTAAAACAATTCTAACACTTCCAGCCCTCCTGCAGAAACTAACAAGCCATTCTCTGGCACCCCGGGGTAGCAGTTACTGCACCACTAAGGACAGTAGAGCAGGCTCCCAGCCCAGGCTTTTCACAAATGTTGCATCTCTGGCTCCATTCAAACCTGGGAGATAAAACCTTTATGAACTAAACCAAGTCATTTAATTTCAGATTATTTTCCTTAACTTTAGCTAGACTTAGCTTAACCCCTTTCCTTCCGGTATCATCTGTTAAAATATTTACATTTCATCAGTTACATCAATACAGTCTGACGTACATGTATATTTATTTTCTGTCCAGCAGGACCCACTGTTTATAAATTTTAGCACAAGCAACTTTGCAAATACATTTTTAACAGAAGCATCTGTACAAATCAGTTTGATATTCAAATGACACGTGATTCTTTACAAAACGCCAGCTATGCTGGTATATGTTACACATGCACTGCCCTACTCCACCTGGCACAGCTGGCACTACTTCACATCATCACAGGGTGTTTGATACATCCTGACCCTAATCAATTTCACTTGAATGCCTGAATGATAGTATCTTAATTCCCTTTACATGGCTGTTTAGTGCGAACATACAGCAGGTTCTAATAGAGGGAAGAAAGCCTGCTCCTAGCAAATCGTATATGAGTAAATGGAAAAGATTTTCTAGTTGATGCCACCAACATAACTATCATCCATTCAGGGCTGGTTGTTTTCTGGTTTTACAACATATGTGAGTTATTGTGCTATTATTTTTCTCACTACTCCATCAAGGTTAATTTATTGGCCATTTCAATATGTTTCCCCAGTGATCCTCATCTTTCAGTGCATTCTCATGTTAAAATGTTTTTGAAAGGGGTTTTGCATAAGAGGCCTCCACGAAAACCGGTGGCCCCTCCTTGTGATCTTAATCTTGTGTTAGAGAATTTAACATTTGCTGCATTTGAACCAGCAAACCTGACTGACTTTGAGGTTCGTAACATGGAAAACAGTTTTACTGATTGCTCTGACATCTGCAAGAGGGGTGTCAGACTTGAATGCTCTTATGATGAGTCGATCCTGTCTCATTTTCTACAGAGACATGGTTTGAAAGCTGCTGGCTGTTGTATCCTATGTAGGGGATAACCCATATTGCTATGGCTATTGCATCAGTGATTGTTTGAACATCTACTTTTAAGTTTCTTACACAACTGTACTTTTTAAAGAATAATTTAAATACATGGCCTTTCATTATGGTTGGTGGCTTGATTCCATCAGAGATAAAGGAATTTAGAATAGGTATCTCTGGAGTAAAGTTGGCACTAAATTTACTTGTCTGTAATTTGTCAATATCCACTCAATCAGTGTAGTTAGTACCATTATGAATAACATTGGAGCAACAACATTGGATGTTTTTTTCTCATTTTTGTTACGTAACTAAAGAAGGAATTTTAGTTCTCTTTAGTGTCTGTGTTTGGGTTGTGGTCATGAGATGGCTTAGTATTTCCTTATGTCTTATCTAGCTGTTTGATGATCTACTTAATTGGTATGTAGGTTTAAGAGTTTCTTCCTTTTTTTGTATAGTTTATTAATACCTGTGGATCACCATGATGGTTTGCTTTTAGACCTCCATTTTTGCTTGGATCTAGGTGAGACTGCCAGTTTAATGCATTTATCCAAGTGTGAATGGAATTTTTCTGCATAATTCTTATACCATTATACTCCTGTTTAGAAACTTCATCATAGAAAAGCAGGATATTTGTAAGTTTGAAGTCCTTGAATTCTGTGGTACTTGATTCCTGCTATTTGGATATTCTGACGGAGAGGGTTATTAGTTTGTAGCCTGACTTTACCAGTGATGGGCAATAATGTGAGGGTGATATATGTGGGTCTAAGTTTCAGCCACCTATGAATAAATATGTAGCTACATTTCAACAAGCTGTATTAAGAGATTTACACTTTCCACCCTTTGAATCTCAGATTTTGCAGGAAAATATTGACTCGGCTGAAAGGAAAGCCTTGATGGAACTTAAAGAAAATAACAATATTGTTATACTGCAAGCTGATAAGGGTGGGGCAGTTGTTATTTTGGATATGGATTATTATATTCAGGAAGGTCTTCGTCAATTATCAGACACTAGATGTTATATGTTTATGGGTATAGACCCCACTCCAAAATTTAAGAAGGAAATAGATGCCTTTCTGTATACAGCAGTTGAGGAGGGCATTATTTCACTTAGTACAGCTCAACATTTAACAGTAACAGATCCCTCGAAACAAATATTATATCTGCTTCCTAAAATACACAAATCCCTTACTACACCACCAGGTAGACCGATTGTTTCAGGTCTAGGTTCACTTACTGAACCACTATCAGTATTTCTAACCCAGCAACTTAAACCTTTACTAAAATATGTGAGAGCAAGAATCCAAGACACCACACAATTTTTACAAATCATACAGGATACACAAATTGAATCGCATTGGCTAATGTGTACACTTGATGTTAGGTCTCTTTACACCAGCATACCACACTGGGCTGGTTTGCAAGCTCTACAGTTTTGGTTAGAGAAAGCGGGTTTATATCCACCAGGCTTAAACACACTTATTATCTGTATGTCCGAACATGTACTAAACAAAAACATTTTTTTATTTCCAAGGGGAATGTTATTGGCAACTCCAAGGGACGGCTATGGGGGCATCATTTGCCCCCATTTATGCCGATTTATTCATGGACTACTTGGAGGAATGCCTTATATATAACCCATCACACAACATATATATGGTCGAAATGGATATTTGGCGCAGGTACTTGGATGATTGCTGGATGGTGTGGCGTGCAGATTTAGGGTATCTACAAGAATTCATGGAATATCTTAACAGTAACGTCTGGGGAACTGAGTTTACGGTTACATCTAACCTTGATCATATTGACTTCTTAGATGTTACTGTATATAGAAACATAGATAATACTCTTGGTACTAAGATTCATCGTAAATACCCTCAATATAATACGTTACTCCATGCATCTAGTATGCACCCACGCCACACCATCCGGAATATTCCCAAATCTCAATTTCTGAGAATAAAACGTATTAGCTCCTCGTTAATGGATTATGAGGATGCCAAAAATGATTTAACACACAGATTCTTAGAGAGGGGATATCGTCCTTTTGACATTGTATCTGCTAGTACGTGGTCTGGGCAACAGCAGAGAAGTAGATTGCTTGAATATAGGGATCACTCATGTAGACCGCAGGATTCTATTTTGAGATTTGTCACCACCTTTGGAAGAAATCATCAGGTAATCAGGAATATCTTGAATGATAATTGGAATATTCTTTTGGCCAATAATTATTTACGTGAGATTTTGGGTTGCAAATGTCAAATGTCTTACAGAAGGGGTAGAACTTTAGGTTCTTTATTTTCCCATTATAAACATCAGGAGAGTGGAGGGGCAAAATACAAACAATTAACCATCATGGGGGACGAACTCCTGGGAACTTTTCCTTGTGCCCATTGCATATCCTGTAATCAGGTAAATAAAATCAAACAATTCACAAGTGCTAACACGAGTAAAGTATATGACTTAAGGATTTTTGGTAACTGTTCCAGTAGTTGGTTGATATACTTGGCCACATGTCAATGCTCAGCTTTTTATGTGGGCAAAACATCGCGTTCCCTTCGAATTAGAATAGGAGAACATCGGAGTGACATACGGAATAAAAAGCCAACAAATGCACTTTTTCAACATACAACTAAACATCCTTCAGCTAAGTTTATGTTTACTGTCATTGACAGGATCATTGGGGACAGGAGCCATCAGCAAGGATGGCAAAACATACTCAGTCACAAAGAAAAATATTGGATTATCCATCTTGGAGCTTTGTTTCCTCCTGGTCTAAATGACCATTTATGATAAATATTTTTTCATTCAGCTATTGTCCTATGGGTACAATGCTATATCAGGTTGTATTGGATAATCCTTGAAATATATCAGAGAGATATATATATTTGTCTATATATATATATATATATATTGGATTAAATTGGATTTTCATAAATAATTATTATGTAATTGTTTATATATATGCATATTACATATATTTTTTTGGCAGTAATCAGAAGTTTACATTGTGGGTTTTAGTTGTCGAGTAACCCTATTGTATTTGGTGTATGGTTATATGTTGTGGTTACTTTCACCAGTCTTTTTGTAATAATATATATGCATATTTATTCAGTATGGATTCATATTGGTGTTAACATCATTATCTTGTTCATGATTTATAAGCAGTTCATAATGTTATTCCGAACTCTAATTAATATTTATTAGATAGGCAGGGTTGGATCATACCATTGGCTTATGTTGCTTGACTGCCTTTATAAAAATGCATGATGCTTCATTCTTAGTATACTTTTTACCTTCACTGAAGAAGGCATACTGCCGAAACCGGTCTGAAGGTTGGATTTATTGTTGGGGCATTTTTATGTCCAATTTCAGATTTTCAAGTAAAGCGTTGGACTATTTATGCTGGCTTTTTGTGTTTTCTGGTCTAAGTTTAAGACCAGTTCAAGCGTATTCCGTTCCGTAGTAGATTCTTTGTCTATCTGGTTCAGGGAGTTTTTATTTATCAAAAGTCTGTTTTTGCATTTATCCTGCATTGGTGGTAATTGGTGGTATAGGTCTCCAATTAATCATTGTTTAGTTAAAATCACCTTGGATAACAGCATTCTTACCCATAGGGAGTTCAACAAGAATATTTAGGAATGTTGCGTGTTTTTTTGGAGGTAAGGAAGAGTTCTTTAGCACACTAAGAACTGACAGCTGATCTTTATTTGTTTATTTACTTACTGTGTGGTATCCAGGTGAGTGGGCTGGGTCAAATACCCTTTTCAGACACAATCTGGGCACTGAGGCAAGAGTAGTAAAAGTCAAACAGTACAGTATAGTCGAACAGTAATGCAGTCATAAGGTACAATAAATCAGACAACATGTTTTGTATTACTGAAGGAATTTTGCGAAAGTAGGGAGAGTGTGAAGCCGATGAGCAAAATACATAAAAAATAATCTATGCAAGACACAGTGGAAGCAATAGTTATCAAATGAGAAATGTATGTGTAGCTATAATCAGTTGAGTAATTAACCATTGTTTTAAAGCTGGTCCAACTTGTCTCCTTGTGAAGGTATCGAGCTAGATTTTAATTGAACCCTTAGTGAAGAATTTTGTTTCTTTATATGTGTCTGTATTTTGTTCCACAGGGCAGGGCCAAGTGTGAAAAAAGCATGTTCACCTGTGACAGTTTTGAAAGTAGGTCTCGTGGGGGTGGATGTCACATTGCCGCTTCTCGTGGAGTGTAACTGTTCCCTGAAAGGAAGTATTTTTTTTCAGAGGTGGGCAGTACCCATTTTTTAAAAACTTGTGTCCTGTTACTGGGAGCCATTTAAGGGTTTTTGGCAGGTTACATTGGTGTGACCGAATGTCTATGAACAGGGCAGATCTACATATTTTGTTTTCACTTGTCTGTAACACTTGTGTATGTTAGGAGGAAGGTAATGTCAGCAAAGGAAGTCCATGTTCAAGTATGGGTAGCAGAACATTTTGGCAGTGGCTGCTTGGGTTCATGCGAAGAGAAGATTTTAAATTTTATAGCAGAGTTTTAGCTGTTAGAGAACATTATTAATGATGTCACTGGAGGTTTTGAAGAATATGATGGCACCTAGGTGAGATGTAGATATTGAATGATGGTGAAGACAAGTTGTTGGTGGAGTGATTTAAATCTTGAGGTAATGTATTTTGTAACAAATATGGATATGCCACCACAGTTCCTATCCAGTATAAATGATTGGTAAGCACAAAACACAGGTATTGAGGTGCTGTCTGGGCACTTAAACGGGTTTCTGTAACAACTCATACATGGATATGCTCCAAATGCAGGAAGACCTCAATATCCAGTTTGCTGTTTAGACTTCTGGCATTAAGTAGAGACACCTCGATGTGGTCCAGTTGCTGATTTGTCTTTGAAATTAGATTGGAAGGTTTATCAGCTGGAGCTTCCCTAAAAAAGACACAGTGATGGCTACAAACTTTCTTCAGTATACAGAAGCCTTGGAATGAAAGGTGCAAACCATTCTTGCAAAACAGGAATGGTTGTCAAGCATCTCATCCCATGCTGCCACATACTGGATCCTCCCAGTATGACACCAGGTGTTTAGCCAGTTGTTAATGCCAGTCATATTTTCATTATACCTCAACATCATCGTTGGTGATGGAAGGATTCCACTCAAATACAAGGTTCTTTCCTGCATTTGTAATGAGCATGGAGAGCTCTGTCATATTTTTGTCCCTTTTCTGCAGGCCAGGTCATTTACCCCAAAGTGGGCCACCACTATGCAATACTCATATTTGTCTGGTTTAATGTCTTAAGGGATCCTTGTAATATCAGCAGTCTTGGCTTCTGAGAGAGAGCTCACTGTCACCCTGCTTTTGTCCAGCCTCGCTAGTGTAGAATCTGTTGCCTGACTATCGAGTCACTAATCACCAGTATATTTCTATTTGTGTTTGAAGATTGCTTTAGTATAATTGCTCAAGTTGTGCTGTTTCCTGGTGACTCCCAGCTGTGTTGTCTCTTACCGATGTTACAGTGTTTAGTTTACACTGAGCCTAGTACCTGTTAGTCAGCTGCGGCTTGGGCAAGGATTTTTAAGTGGCTCAGTGTTTGTTGGTTTAGTATTGGTATGTACATATGGAGAGTAGTGTAGGTGAGTGATGCTTACACAATGAGTTTGTTTGTGAGAGTATGGCTTCAAATTTGGCTAGGTATTTGTATCTTCCACAAATGGTGACCAGCTAAGTAAGATAATGTTATCTGTGGTCATCAGGCAATTCTTACATTTTTAAGACGTAATATGTTATCTTTACAAAGAAAGATTGCTTATTCTTTGTTTTTGTGCTTCCTTGCTGACATCGTACAGGACACATGTCCCTTGATATTTCTCTTATATGAGAATAAAGTATAGTCTTTCTTTAGCAACTTATAACTACTTAGAAAACCATAATGATTATCTAGCCCTTAGATTGTGGTGTGTTTGCAAACAGAAATGTACATGTTGAATTTAACCCATTAAATATTATAAGGCAATACATTTACTTTATAGGCAAACAAGTACAGTAAGTTGTAATTAAACCTGTCCCCTTTTTTGAAAGGTAGAAATCCACTATCACAACTTGACTGTCATTTGATAATAGCAGTTGTTTATAAAACTCACTGTCAAAGGATTAGGATTTGCAGAGCAATGTTTTTTGAGCAGAACAGAGGCACTAGAACATCTAGTAGCAATTTACAATAGATGACATTAGCAGAACTAAGCAGTTTCTGCACTGAAAAAAGAATAAAACATTAAGTTAATTGATTTGATATCTGTGGCTCTTTAGAGAATTAGATCAAAATCTGAATGTTTAGAAGCAGATGTAGCCAGTAAGTACATTGCGTGGTAGTTTTGTGTCTGTCTTTACGTAGTTGGAGTCTGTAAGGATTCCTTACGTTTTGTGTGCAAGCAAGATCATTTACATTTTTTGATATTACGCAGCAGAACTTGATCAGTTACAGATGCTTCTCTTCAATGGCTTTCAAATTGTTTGCTCAGGAATATCTGACAAAGACAAAAACAATTGGGAGTGGGGGCAAAGGGCCAAAATCAGAGACTATTTTTAATTATTATCCTAAGTTAATTAAGTGAATACAGCAGAACATTTTGCATCAGTATGCATTTTCTGAACAATAGAGGTATGAAATGTTAATGTATGGCAGCATTTAGAGGCTGTAATCCTCAGTGATTACAAGAAAATCAAAAATTTTATGAGGGACAGGGCAAAAATATGAGGCAAGTTCAAGGGCTTTCTGCAAAATCAGGGACATTTCAAAGGTGTAATAAACCGGGATTCTGGAGTTAGTCCTGAACCCCTGGTCCTAATCTGATGCTTTTTTCCCATTGTCTTAGAAGAGGCACCCTATTGTAGTTAAGACCATATTTTTTTTGTTTTATGCCCTACTGTTTATTTGACATGTAGTAATGTAATGCTGTTAAGACTGAGAACCACTTTTGGTATGTGCCAGTGCCATCACTAGGGCTGTCATCCAATGATAAGTCCCCACCCCTCTGGGGTAGGTTAGCTGGCAAAATACCCCTACCTTTCCAATTCACATAACTCTTCAGGTGCCAGTCTTATTAGTCAAATGCAGGTCGTTCGTGTCGCAATCAGGGCTCCATCCTTCTGTACCAAAGAGCCCTTCAACTGTAATGCTTAAAATTTGCTGATATCTACTTAGGAATTTATCTGAACTTTATTTCACTGGTTTATGACTTACAAAATCCTGTTCTTATTTATTTATCACTTTCCTGACGCTGTGTCTTATAACTCGTTTACCTGCCACTCATTGTCAGTGGTGTGAGCATTTTTATTGCTGTTTACACGTTTTGATGTGTACTCTGGTTGCTTCCCAAACTGCGCTACTTTGTTTTTCATGTTTGGATTTTTATGCTGCAGTTGTTACATTATTGTATTTTGCTGTTGGGGGGTCATCTTGTCTTGCAATCTATCTTCATTAAATACCTTGAAATGGTTTGGTAAGCCTTGCTGAAATAATTTGAGTGATATTCACATGTTTGATACCTTGTCAGTCAACAGATTTTAAACTTTTTACAAAAATATTTATTTACTTTTTTAATTGCATTGTTCTGAAGTGAACACTGACATTAAAAAAGTTATGTAGATGTCAAATTAACATTTTTTTTCAGAAAATACACATAAAATAGACAAATAGTAAAAGATTGTGAGTAAGCCAGGCTGTTTTCTTTGGTGAGTTCTCTGATTTTAATAATGTGACAGGGGCGGCTCATGCCATTGGGCTGCAGGACTGCAGCCCCCCAGCTGTAAAAACAAGTAAATAAACAAAATTAAACAAAAAAGAAAAGAAAATGACAAAATAAAAGCAAACGCGATGCACACTCACAACATTTCTTGATATCCGGACTGCTGGTGAACCAATCTGGAGCATGCACACAAAATCTAGACTTTCTTACCAGAGTCTGGATTAAAAAGACAACATTCATCTCCAAGTATCCCAGAAGTCTATCCAGTTATAACTGCATAGACTGAAAGGGGATCGGACTGCAACGTCCGCAGGCTGGTGCTCTCACAGGAAGGGGAAGGAGTAGGACAAGCCTCACAGAAGGGGAAGGACTTTACAGCTGCTCATCATTTATATGGATGGATTTATCAGGGACTTCGGGCTCAGGATTTATTTTACAGCTCACTCCTATCACGGATGTTTAGATGGATTATTTACTGCTGCAGGGAGTTGGGATTTACACAGCTGCCATTTATTGGGCTCAGGTAGTGGTGTGTGTGTGTGAAATGCCCCAGTTGCTACATGGTGGTGGGTAGAGAATACCACAAGGCTTGAACGCTGTACCTTGGGCGCAAGTGGCAAGAGCCTTAATTCCCTACCCACCACCATTTGTAAAAAATTGCAGATTTTGGCCTCATATTTGTTTTGTTCTGTTCCTCATAAAATCTGTGGTTCCTGTGTTTGTGTTTCTTTACACAGTCAGTAGTGCAGGGTAGCATTGTTGCCTGACAGCTACAGGTTCTCTGGTTTGATTCTTGGCTGGGGTGCCTTCTATTTGGAGTCTGTATGTCCTCCCTGTGTTTGCATGGGTGTGCTCTGGTGTCCTCCCATCTTACAAAGGCATGCGTCTGGAGTGTTTCTCCCTGGGCCTCTGCTGAAAATTGGCTTTTGTTCCAAGTCAGACTTTCCTGCTTAACAAATGTATAACTAAAAATGACAGGCATTTGAATTTCAGACTTCATATTCTTCAGAAAGTACATGGTAATATAAAACCTTCTATTCTAGCAATTTATTGGCTTCGTCCAGGTTTTTTGTGCTAAGGTTGAAAGCTATGGTGAGAACTGAATTCACTGAATATGTTTGAGGGCTGTATTCCCCCATTATTGGCTTCGTCCAGGTTTTTTGTGATAAGGTTGAGAGCTGTGGTGAGAACTGAATTCATTGAATATGTTTGAGGGCTGTATTTCCCCCATTTCTGGCTTTCTCCAAGTGTTTTGTGCTAAGAGGTTGACAGCTATGGTGAGAACTGAATTCACTAAATGGTAGCCATTTAAGTTCACAAAACAGCTGCTTTGGCATACTGTTTTGCACAGGGTCCTGAGCCCAAGACTTGGCAGTGAAATGCATGGTGATAACACAGCATTTTATTGTAGCAACTTAACAAGATTATACATGCAATGTTTAAAATGTGTCTCTAGCTTTTGTCCCTCTCCAATACATTTTGGCTTTTTCCAGATTTCTTGTGCTGCAAAGTTGAGAGATACAGCTGAGTGTCGAGTAGATTTTACAAGGAGCTGAGAGGTGCAGGGGAAGAAAGTTTAGTGCTGCTTATGCAGAGACTGCTTGCATTGTTAATAGCACAACAGATAGTGTACTTGCTTTTGATGCAGGAGGCTGTGGGGTCTACTCCCACAGTATGTAGATGGATTGCTGATATTGTACTATGTTGTAAATGGGGTGGATGTTTCCATCTTGAGAATGTCCTGTTTGGCAAATATACCTAGTAACTATGAACCTGTCAGTTATTTGCCATCCATTCCCTATTGCAATATTACTAGCTTATAATTTTTTTCCTTGATTGAATTTTGCATGTGTTCTTCTGTAAACTTTTTCAAGATTGTACTTTATATATGTTTTTTATTGTTTATTGTTTTTTGTTTGTTATTCTTGGAGTTTTTCTCCCTGGGCCTCCACTGAAAATGGACATGTATCCAGCTAGACTAGCCCGGTCAACAAATGTAAAATAAAATAAATAAATAAATAAATAAAAATAAATAAATAATTTTTTTAATGTAATATAGGCAATTTATTCCTCAAGGACAACAGGCACTTTATTTGTAGATGAAACAATGAAATATAAAGTTGTTTGCTAGCAGCAACCTCTTCATTAGTTACAGATATTTTTAATGTGGAATTATTTAGATGACTTTTACTTCTGCAGAAATTGTGCATATTTACTGATACTGGTGGAGTGTAGAAGTTTGAGTAGACTTTTATGATGGAAATGTTCTCAATTGGGTAGTATTGACATTATCGGTGCATGCATTTTGTTTCATTGTTTACTGGAAAAATGTTCAAAACAATAAATTTAAAATACCCTCTAACAACTGTACTATATTATACAAGGAATGTAATTTAATGCAATCAGGAAGGTGCATCATAGAACACGTTATGTTTTGTGTGCAAGGGGCCTGTCATTTGAAAATAGCCCAAAGTTAATCTTTATCTGCCACTAGCCAAATGTATTTTCTTTGAATGTGGGTTTCAGTACTGTTTCAATGAATGTGAGTTTCAAGGGCAGAGAAGTGTTAATGCTGTGTGTTTTCATTGTGAGACTACATTGCTTTGTTTAGAATATGTCTTAGTGTTTGTGCTGTAAAATGCAAAATAAAACTTTTAAATGAAGTCCAAATCATTGTAGAAGTAAGGCAGTATGCACGTTAGTGTTTATGGTAAATGGGGTGAAATAGCCAAGTAATGGTTCATTGCAATGGCTGCAATCAACCATGATTTTGTGAGGGAGAAGAGCAGCAAACTCAGACAGTCCTGGCTGAACTATACCGTCCAACTGTCCAGATTTTCACAGAATTAATAGATTTTTGCTTCGTATTTTTGGTTTGTTCCTCATAAAATTTGTGGTTTTCTGGCAAATCATTTAGGAATTAAGTCACTAAATAATGACAGACACTGAGTTTCAGACTTCATAACCTTCAGAAAAATGCATGCTAAAGCAAGACCTGTTATTCTCTCAACTGTCTCAGTTCATACCAGAGCAATTTTTAGTCCTGTTTATATGTTTCCCCCAATTTGTTTGGCCTTGTCCAGATTTCCTGCATTAACAGGTTGAGAGGTACGTGCAAATAAATTGCTTTATAGAATTAGGCATATCCAAACCTCTCAACTGTCCCCGATTTTCACTCAAAATGTTGCTCTTCCCCTAATAATCCCTCTGCAAAATGCCAATTTCGGAAGAAAATGTGGAGGGTTTACAATTAATAAATAACTGTAGTAATCAGAGTTATAGATTACTTTTATTTCAGAAATGCATGTAGATTCTTTTATTTTGTCAGCTGCTCAAGTTAGCAGTACTAATATTAAAAAAGTGTCCCTTCTTTGACAGGTTCCCAGCTGTATTGTGTGGCTATTTTATATTTCTGCATCACATTTTGGTCCATTTTTCATAAAACTCTGTTTTTTTGGCATATTAGTGGCACATCATTAAAGACTGAAGGTAGAAAATAATGACAGACATAGTTTCAGATTTCATACCCTTCAGAAAATACATACTAATGCAAAACCTACTATTCTATTATCTTTCTAAGTTTATAAGAGCAATATTTAAAAATTGTCCTTATTTTTGGGCCTTTGTCCCACTTCTATGTATGGCGTTGTCCAGATTTCTTGCTCTGAGGTTGAGAGGTATGACAAATGTGTCAGTGCCATCACAGTCAGCCAGAGACATTTCAAATTGAGACATACGTGTTGCACCCCTCTCCTCCATGTAGTGACCCCGGATGTGTCCAAGCAAGGCAAGGAGCAGTTATGCAGTGTAAATGTGCAGAGTATCCCCCCATCCAAGGTAGACACAAGTACTACAGTGGCTTTTCATCTGTCCTTGATTTTGCAGAATAGTCTGGTTTCCATATTTTTATACTGTTGATTTATGCTTATTATTATTCAGAAAGTGTCTGTTGCTCTGTGTTTAAGTAGCCATGCTTTAATGACCATCATGTAAGCTTGTCTGAGATTGTAAGATGCAAGTAAGCTTTAATAAGCATACTGTTAAAGAATTGCCAACATTGAAAGAATTTCTGTTGTTGCCATGCAGAGAATACTTGCATAACTAGATAACGTATAAGCCTTGGGTATTGAAATGCATATATTTGTAATAAAGGACAGGATTGCATTATTTTAAGAAGCTCATTACATTTGCTGGAGACTTGCAGTCATCTTTGCAGGCTTTACCTGTAAACTAAACAGAATGCCAAGCTATCATGTGGTCCATAACCTGTACAGTAATCATTTAAGCAATGTATCTTGAGCTTGTTTCTTGTTTTCTTTTCATTTGTTACTTTGATCATGTTTTCCCCATGAAACAAGTAGACAGTTGTTGTCAGGCAGCGGGTCTTTTTTGGATAAGAAATATTTTTACAAGTGGGGGTATCATAGAGATTGCTACTTTCAGCATGCTTCTTGGTACCTTAATAAAGCTGAATATAAATTATAATTAGAACTGCAGTGCAAGGAGAAGTGGTTTGAATTGAGTGCTGCTTGTTTTTCTTATACTTGATTTTGTCTGGCATTCCAGTAATATATTTAAAAAGTAATTTATTTTTTTGTGCCTCACAACCTTTTTGTTTCCATCTAGATAATAAGTAAGCTGTCATGCAGCCAATGCATTGAAATATTTTGTTTCGTCTACACTTCCTTTTGTCTTGATTGGACTCTCATAATGACTGTTTGGCACCCAGGGCAGTGTATTTAATTAAAGTTACAGTTTTTGTGGTTTTGAGCATAGCTTCTCCCCTTTCTAGTTGGCCGCACCCCTTCCCATTGACCCCCACCCATTCGTCTGTCTCCTGCAGGCCCCCTTTGATTTGAAGTCACCAGCTGCCACTGTAATGTGATGGATTATAATCTGTGAGAAATAGGAACATAAAAGACCTTTTTTAGATGCTGTATTTCTTCTGGAGACTGTTGTGAAACATCTGCTAAGGTTTCCTTTTGTATTCTTATTTTTAGATGAGCCTGCAGATAGGGTCATGTAGTTAGCAAATGAAGACATTGAAACTGTATTATAGGGTGTTACAAATGGAATATGCATTCGTGCTGAAAAAGTTTGATTTATGGTTTATGATAAATATGCTTACTAGTATAAATAGGATTGCAATTTAAAAATATTTCTTACAGCCTAATTAATAATTTACTTTTATTCACAACTGTATAAACGTTTTTAAACAGATATAATGCTAACATTTTTACCGGAGGCTTGTTCAAGCATGTATTAGAAAATTAATGAAAAAAATCAAAAATGCATTACCTAGCAAATGACTATGTTAGAATTAAAGGCCTGAAGCAGTGCCAGATTAATTAGTATAACAGCATTATTGCTACCTGTATGAAATGAAAGCACCAACCCTGCAATGCTAGTTACTAGAGCATTTTCAGAACAGTAGTACTACATACCATGGAGCTATTCTGCTAATACTTCAAAGTTTCTGCTATTGTCTTTAGCTTTTGGTAAATCATATCAGAGTTTTATCTATTTGCATTTTTTCCTGCTGAGCCAATATGTTGCTCTTGTGCGTGCATGCAAGCCAGCACAAAACCTGTATCAGAAAGTGATCAGTTGGGTTTTCTTTGTATCTAAGAGAATATATCCAGTTCAGTAAAGTATTTCTAAATGTATCAAGTACATCAAAGTTTTCTTATCTGTATTAAGTATTGCCTTTGTTTTGTAGTCTGTTATGCACTTATTTGTTGTATATCACTTTATGTTTTGTACCAGCTTGTGCATAAAGTTACATTGTTAACTAATTGTTTATTGTTTTATATGTTGGACTGATAGTATTGATTAATATTAGTTAGTGAAATTAAGTTAATGTATTAGTGTCAGTTTGATTATCATCTTTTAACAGATATGAAAGTAGATACTGCTTCTGATAAATTTTGGATACAAGACTATTCCCTTAGAAGTAATGCTTGCTTTAGGAAATTCTTGACTGAGGTAATCTAAATAGTTTAGCAATATAACCACAGCACAGAGAAGACTTAGATTATGAAAATATTGTTTGTATGGTGGCATTGGAGTGTTTATTTATGTCTATAATGGTGACCAGAGTTTTAAATTAACTGAAAAAATATCTGCTTTTGTTTGAGGTCAGAGCCAAGTTACAGTTGTCTGGAATCCCAGATGTGCAGCATGTGAAGGTTAAATATGCTATAACTTGTACTTGGTAGTCAGCATTTGTAGCACTGCCTACCAGATTGGTTCCTAATGGGGAAATGTCCTGTACCCATCAGTAAGCATGTGATTACATTTACATTTGACCTGGGTCAGTTGTTTGTTACTGGTATATGGAAAGTAGCTGTATGCATTGGATTTTTTAGGTGATCACTAGGCTAATGGCACAAGAATTCTTAGAGGCCTTGCCAATAATACCCAAGATATGACAATATTATATCTTAATTCCCCAGATATGGTATGGTGTAGAATCAGGTAGTGGATGATTTTGTGTTCGAGTCATTTTGCAGACTGCCTCTGACCATAAAGCATATGGGCAGTACCCCAGGAATGAATTTATGGTTCCTCATATATTTATCTAAATTCTTTTATAAGAGAGTAAGGGACAGGCTTTATTTATCAAAGATGAGAAGTTTATACCATAGACGAGGTAGCCTTTGGGATACAGATCTGTCTCTCCAGCAAATTCTGTTAGAGTCACAAATAAAGTTCAGGGCCATGGAGCTTGTAACCCCCTGTATAATTTTTCTTGTAAATATGTAACATTTTCATCAGGGTAGGATCAGAGAATGCCTTGTAGGTCAGGCATAAGCTCCTCTCAATAAATGATATGAGAGTGAGTAAAGGATAAGGCCTTTAGTAGGCCTGCATAAGACATGTATCTTACCCTTTGTAATTTTTTTAGTGAGAAAACTTTGGGGCCGCTCCAAATTGGTGTAAGTGCCTGGTTAGGTACATGCAGAAGGGAGCAGTATACTCTGTTATGGGCCTGATGAGGGCTGAGCACAATGGCACTATAACTTCCTTTGATCTTGATGCCATATCTTTACTCATAAGATTAGCCACACAGAAGGATTTCCTCACTACTGTAGCTACCTGGGGGTCAAAGTTTAGGTTGCTGTCTATCTGTGTTCCTAGGTCCTTAACCACTGGGTCTACTTTTAGGGATGTGCTATCTATATTATAATTTGCAGGGATATCTGATTTACCGAAGGGTATGATTATGCATTTTTTAGCCTTTAGACTCAGACTATGGTTTTGGCACCAGTTATTTGTCATTTTTAGGCATGTTTTAGGATGTCAACATCATTTGAGGGTTCACTGATTGCTCCCAGCTTACAGTCATCGAACTTGGTGATACAGAGGCCTCCAATATTTGCCTTCACTTCAGAGAAGTATATACCAAACAGGAGGGGTCCCAACACTGAGACTTGTGGGACACCGCTAGTAACAGGTTTCTTATCGGAAGTGGATTCATCAGTCTGGGCAACATGTGTCCTGTTGGTGAGTGAGTTGGCTATCTATTTGAAAATGTTGGGGTTTATGCGTAACTTAGTAAGTTTATCTATGATCCCAGAGTGTGGGATTGCGTGAAAAGCTTTGGCCAGGGATGGATAAGTGGTGTGCACCATTTTACCCTCGTCCATGGCCCTGGTGACTTTCTCGAAGAAGTCCACCAATTTGAATAGGCAAGACCTCCCTTTGACAAAGCCAGATTAGGTCTGATCTAGTTTTTGGAGAGTTCCTATCGTGTTATTGAGCAGGTCCATGATAATTCTCTCCATTGCCTTGCAAATAAGACTGGTCAAGCTTATGGGTCTGTAGTTCCCTGGATCAGTTGATGGGCCCCCCTTATGCAGAGGGACGACTGTTGCAGCCCTCTATTGCTCTAGGACAAAGTCCATTCAGAGGCTGTGATTAAAGAGGGTTTCTAGTGGCCCTGATAGAGTCTGTTTTAAGCTATTTAAGAAGCATCCTAGAATGTTGTCGGGACCCATTTAGGCTGTGTTTTGCTTTAGTGTGTACATTAAGGACTAGTTCCTTCATAATGACTGGTAGGAGGATGGTTGTGGGTATTTCTTTGGGTGTGGTAGGAGGTGATGGGGGGGGGGGTTGAACTGAACTTGTAGGCCAGAAGGTTTGCTATAGTTTCAGGCTGGGTGTAAGTGTTGCCATTCATGATTAACTCGACACATTGCTGAGCATTTCCCCTGAGG